>NC_134844.1:26094222-26394222 GCF_965363235.1 Mytilus galloprovincialis
TAGCCGATCTATCATCCGAGATGGCTGCCAGAGGGGGACTTAGTGTAACATATGACCCTTATCGGAAATACATACAAATGTCTTCTTTTAGAGAACTACTGAATGGAATGAAACCAAACATAGCATGAATGTTCCTTATGAGGTGTTGACCAAGTGTTGTTACTTTGTTGCCGATCCATCATCCAAGATGGCTGCCAGCAGGGGACTTAGTTTAACATAGGACCCTATGGGAAATACATACAGATGGCTTCTTTTAGAGAACCACTGAATAGAATTTTACCAAACATAGCATGAATGTTCTTTATGAGGTGCTGACCAAGTGTTGTTACTTTGTAGGCGATCCATCATCCAAGATGGCCGCCAGCGAAATGTCTTCTTTCAGAGATTCACAGAATGGAATGCAATATTGAACCAAATTTGGCCTCAATCATTATTTAAATATCTGTTATGATTTTTATATTTTTATGATAGAAATTTTTACAGTGAGTGCGTCGTATATTGGTAGCACGTCGTTGTCGTCAGCTTTGTTGTCAGCGTTGTCAGAAGACAGATGGTTTCCAAATAATAACTTAAGTATAAGTTAATAGAAATCAATAAAATTTTAACACAATGTTTATAACCACAAAAGGAAGGTTGGGATTGGTTTTGAGCGTTATGATCCCGACTGTTTAGGAATTAGGGGCCCAAAATAAGCATTTTTGTAGTTTCCAGACAATAACTTGTGTTAAAGTGTATGAATCTCTCTGAAATTATACCACAAGTTTCCATACGACAAAGGGATGGTTAGGATTGACTTGGTGGTTGGGGGGGGGGGGGGGGTGGGGGTGTGTTATGGCTCAAACCATTTAGTAATTAGGGGCAAAAAAGGTGGAAAAACAAGGGTTTTTCTGGTTAAAGGACAACTGAGACAATATAAAAGCAGCAGTGTAAGGGAGGTAATCCAAATCAATTTAAAGAAAACTGTTTGATTACCTCCCTAACACTACTTGTAAATTATGTATAAAGAAATGATGATTGTTTTGAAGTGATTAGCTGTCAATTTTTTTTAGCAGTTACTATATATATTAAATAATATTAATTTTAGCCATGACTATGTATGCCATATTAAATTTTAAAACTTCATGATGTATTTAAATGGGTAATTATGGTTGCAAACTCCATTAGAAATTTGAATTGAGATACTGACCATATCTATAGGGAAATATTTTTTTGGGGGGAATAAGGGAAAGGGGGAGGTGAAAAATAATGGAGGGCGGATTTTCTCATTTCAGATTTCACTAATTAAAAGAAAATTTATTCAAATTTTTTTTGGGGGGTTAATATTCAACAGCATAGTGTATTGCACAAAAGCAAAACAACGGGATAATTTATTTTTTTTTTAGGGTGCGGTCAATTCACAACAGCACATACAGTGTAATGCACAAAAGCAAAAAATTGAATATAAATTCAAATCATATAACCAATTTATAGTTCTTTGACAGTTATTGTGTGTCAGACCCCTATTATGTGTCAAACATTTTGTTACAATCCAAATTCAGACCTGTATCAAGCGCGAAAATTGTGTCCATTTTTGCCCCAACTGTTCAGGGTTGGACCTCTGCGGTCATATCCAGCTGCACTCAGGGAAGCAATTTATTTCATTTACCTTTTAAAATTTCCATGTACATTTAAGGTGGTACCTAACACTACAGGGAGATAATTCTGTAAAGTCAGCTTAACGTTTTAATAACGTTGTGTTGTTAAGGGAATATTAAGCTTCTCAATGATCACAATTAGTGTTTGTCAAATTACTATATAACCAGTGTAATTTTTCTGATAAAATGGTTGGTTCAAATTTTTTGAAATTTTTATATTTTTGTCAAAGGGTCAAAGTAAATACTTTATCAAAATTTTATAAAAATTAAACGAGCCAAATTAATTTTTGTGAATGTGTTTGGTACCACCTTAAATGTTCATTTATTAAGTTCATTTCAATTGTTAAAGAAACATCTATGCCATGTATGCAACTCAGCTCATTTTGTCTATGATCCATTTTTTTCCATTTCAGTGATTGTTTGACAGATAATTTGAACTGCAGAACAACTGCTTTTAAAAATTAAAAAATGGCAAATATAAATAAAGACTTTCAACATGTCCCAATACAACCAGCTTTTGATATTGATGATTTGGATGCATCAATGCAAAAACCAAGTTTAAAGATTGGTATTGCTTCATTTCATGGACAACCAAGTGACGACGGCACTGTACTTACACATAGATTTCATTTAAAAGAATTGATCTGTAGCCAGCATATTTATGGAACTCAATGTAATCAAAACAGACATGACACAGAGAATGATTTTACTCTAATAAAACCAGATAAAGACATAAACAGAAATTTTGAGACAAATATTGATGTTCATTCATCAGAGAATGCTGGCCATAATCATTATAATGGAAAGATTTCCAATCATAATGCTCATGATGCTGTATTCCAGTGTGATGAGTTTGCAGATAGGCATGAAGGAAAGTTATCAAAGAATTATGATAATGAACAGGGCCAGCACTGTGGGATAGAAACTGCAGAAAAGGGCAAACCCTCATTGTTTAGTGGAAATGAGCAAAAATGTGTTAACTGTGGACCAAACAAAACATTTACTTACATTTTGAATACAAATCCTCCTGAAACTGTTCCAACTGTTTCTGATGTTGATATTGGTCATGTTGATCGTAGCCTGGGAGCCAAAAGACAAGTTTTGAAATTCAGTAATTATAACAGGTATGTTATTATTGAATAAGTTTTTTTTAAGCAATATGAGATCCCAAGACTGCTGCTGCTAAATCATGTGAATGTTTTAGCTTTTGATATGAACATAAATAACTGTGAAGAATGTACTTATGATTTTAAATAACCCCTTTAATATTCAGTGTTCTCCCCAGGCAGTTTTAGCACTACGCTTTTCAGCGCTATCACGATTTCCCGCTGTTCTATTTTACTGGCTGCAGCGCTATCCAACTCAACCACGTCGCTATATTTTTTTCGTAATTTTTCAAATTTCCCGCTTATTTTTCACTTTAGATCACGTAATCGACTGGTTTACTATTTCTGAATGAATTATTTCCGTCATGTCCGTTGTATAAGCAACTCCTCGGGACCAGTCTAATAAATTTTATAAAATGGCGACTGTGAAAGATCAAAATAAACAAAGATATCAACATTGACATCTATTTTTTTAATTAATGAATATATAGAGGCATATCTGAATGAAATAAATTGTGCCCTACTGACATTCATGACTGATAATAAATTTTCAGAAAATATAATTTTTTTTCATGTAATGCCTTCTTTAATTTTTTATCATGAAAGTAGGAGACAGAACACAATACTGTAAAATCTGCCATATCTGAATGAAATAAATTGACCGCATTTCCCGACAACAGTCACAAACTCGTTTTACGAACTTTGAACAAACGATGATTTTAAAAACGATCAAACACAGGGGTTTGTTACAATATTTGCCGGGTTTACTATCCATACGAACCCCAAAATGAGCAAGTCTTTGAAGGATTAATTAACACCTATTCGAACTAATAATTGTTTATTCAATGAATTTTACCATTTGAAAACAATCATGACAATTGAGAGAATATGATTAGAAAAACGTCTTGAGAAATTCACTTTCTCGATGTCCAGCTTGGATGAAGCCATTTAAATATTATAAAACGTTAAGGTCAGAAAAATGAATACCCGGTAATCATTATGCTAAAAATGTCAATTCCTGTCGAACGTCGTAAGGTTAACAGTACACTGCTACAGTGGGTTACAAAACCAAACACAGAAGCTACAATGACTATTGTTGGTCCAACATGTTCTGCAACATCACCTGTTTATAGTGCTAAGAAATCTTCACATAGGCAGTCTGGTGAACAACCCATCATGGAAAAAGAATTCTCCTTGGGTTTTATACACAGATAATATGAGGATTATATGAATTTACAATGGAGAAAAAAAGACTTGTCTTCTATATATCATGACAATAACATTAACAAACAAAGGGGTAACTTCCATGAGCATGATGGGGACATCATTACAAGACAAAATGCAAGAGAAAACATCAATATCATAATATAAGAAAAACACATAATAAATCAATTACAAATAAACTGTGCGCCGCGACAAAGTTACTGAGAATTGTCGAAAAATACGTGCTTACCACAGCTCTATCCAAAAATCCCGGGGAGAACACTGCTATTGATTAGTTGATTGATGTGACCCTGAAAGACAGTTTTTATAAAATAACCATCACAACCCAGTGAAAAATACTGATAAATGACATTTTTGGAAAGATTGTAACTTGTTCCAAGTCTCTCTCAAGGCGCCAGTCTCCAAAACAAAAAGAAGAACAGACAATTCTCATGCCTAAGTAAATAGGCACATATGAACTTAAAAAATTTGGTGTATATCTTTTGAGCAGTTCATTGAAGTAAACAATGTATTCTGTATGTGCCTGTCCCAAGTCAGGAGCCTGGAGTTTGTTTCAAAAAAATCAAATAAGACTAACATTGATGTATGTATTGTATGCTAAAATTGTTCATGACTCACGATCAATATTAGCTGTAATTTTTTTGTGAAACCAACTCCTGTACTTCAGTTATGTCAGTAGTTGTTGTTTGTTTCTAGTTCATTATTTTGTACATTTATGAATTGGGCTGTTAGTTTTCTCATTTGAACTTATTTTTATTTGTGATTTCAGTGCCTTTTACAGCTTACTATGTGGTGGGAACTCTGCTCATTGATGAAGGCCTTATGGTGACCTGTAGTTGTTAATTTTTGTGACATTTTGTCTTTTGTGGAGAGTTGTCTCATTGGAAATCATTTTTTGTTATATGTACATGTATGTCTTTCAGTTTTGTCAATTTGCAGGATGTTTATATATGTCTTTTTTAAGTAAGGAAATTAAAGAGTATAATGGGGGGCCTTAATTACAATGTCCCACCCCCATAGGTGCCAATCATATTTACCAAATTACTAATTATCCTCAGTCTTGCATAATTGAACAGACCATTCATCTCAATGCACCAATACTTGACCTTTTTATTGAATACACAAATAACAGGCTATTATTTAAACTTGGAATTATTTTTAATTATGGAATTTGCATAATTTCTTATTCTTGAAACTTAAAAAATAATTTCCATGTTATTCTGTATTGTTATGTTTTGTGCAGCGCACAACACTACCTATTACAAAGAATACAGCACACTTTCAATAGGATGCACTGTGCTGCGCACAACACTATCTATACAAAATACGTTGTATGGAAAGTGCACTGCTCACAACATTTCAATACAGAATAAACATGGAATTTATGAAAAATTTCAAGAACAAGAAATTATGCAAATTCCATAACCATGATAACTAAAAATAATTCCAAGTTTAAATATTAGCCTGTTTAATGTATGTAGAATGATAGATTTATAAATTGCCTATTACTTTTGACCCCTACATGCATGACATGTACATGTATATATAAACTGATTCTAAAAATTATAACTGAAAGAAAATAAAAAGGGAAGAACAAGAAATTTTTTTCAAAAGAAAAAAAAACATTTGAAATCTTTATAAAAAAGTAAGGTCAATATTTTACTTGATTTGATTTCTGAGTTTTAAAGCAACCTTTTAAGCACCGCATTTGAGCTATTTAGTGGTGGCCAGTTTTATTATTGGTGGAGGAAGCCGGAGTGCTTGGAGAAATCCACTGCTCATTGATCATGTTGATAGGAAAACTGACAATCCTAGTATATTAAGTTTGGAGTTGAGTGCACCTGCACAAGCGGGGTTTTAACTCATAACCTCAGTATTGATTGGCTAGTGATTACAGTAGTAACTACTTAGGGCTAATCCGAAATTTATTGTAGGGGGGAGGGGTTGGAAGGCACTTTAATTAAATTTGATAGGTCATGTAGGTGGTGGTTATTTTAAGAAAATAATTGAAGGAAATATCTAATTAAAAATTATGCATGGTGGGGTCAAATAAAAAGTGCCCTCTGACCCCCCATACATTTATTTTTGAAACAGCCCTTAGACCAATTGGCCACCTAGGCCCCCTATTTTACTTGATAAATCTGCAATCCTCATCTTCAATTAATAATAAAGGTTACACTTATCAGAGATTGGCAATAAAATAAGTTTTTAGATTTGTTTAAGGCCACACCAATTTAATTTCTTGTTCTACGGATTTTTGGACTCCAAAATAATGGGGCGAGCGAGCGATTTGAAAATTTTAATAAAAAAATATTTAATTTGCAAATTTTTGAGGTGAAGCTTGAAAAGTCTGAAAGTAAAGGCGAGCGATTATAATTTTTTTTTGTAAACATAAAATAGTAGGTTTTGACAATATTAAAGCTTGATTTATCACTTGTACTTTGACATTTCTTTAATTTCTGAAGTATTTTTTCCCTGTTCACCAAGAAATAATTAAATCTGGTCTATGTATGTGTGACTGACAATGAGATAATTCTCCATCCAAGTCATAATCAGTTTGGGGACAACCCCTTAATGTTATAAATATCCCTTTTACATGTTTTATGAGGGATCAATATAAGTTATAATAGATTTGTTTGTACAAAAGGGCTCATATTTTCTCAAAGAACTATATATCTATCTGGTATTAAATGGTCAAAACATGTTCAAGAATTTTGTAATATTCCTGGACTTTAACCATGTTAACACATTTACTTTAACAGTTTAATATTATTCAAAATAAGTGGACCCCTCTTTTAGAAAAAGTTGTTTAAAATATGATGTACATGTAACTCTTCTCTTTTTGAGTAAAAAATTCTAAGTTTTCTAAGGTTTTGTATAGAAGAACTATACAAATTCTTGGTATTTCTATTTTCTTTTCTACATCAGTAAAATGACCCTTTGTCTGAGGGAGGGTTGTTCTCAACCTGATAATAATAAACACAGGTCAAAGTACGGCCTTTTTACACAGGGCTTTGATACAGACCAAACAGCAGGCTATAAAGGATCCCAAAATTATTAGCGTACACAATTCGAACAGGAAAGCCAACGATCTAATTTATATATCATGTATATCCAAACGGGAAAATACCAATGAACAACATCAACAAACGATAACTGCTGAACGACAGGCCCCTCAATCAATCAGGACAGGTGCATAAACATGCAGTGGCTATGGATAGTTTTGTTTCGCCAGCATACAATATAACTGCAGTTGAAGGCAAATCCTTCAGAAGTTCTTTGTACTTTATTCTAACAACGAACATTTTTTGATAGGGAATATAATTAAGGGGGAAAGTAACCAATATTTTGTTCTTTACAGGTTTTCGCTGTTATAAATTTATATCGGAGCACTCCCGCTTTGGATAAATAGGTTTTATGCTAAAACAAATATTCTCACAGATATTTACAAAGTGTGGTGGGGTGCTCTTTTGTTTAAAATCGTTATATACAGGTTAGACTGTGATTTTAAAAACAAATGTTGATATCTTTTTATATTATTTACAAAAAAACGGTGCGGGAAATGGACATGATTACATTTCCGGATGCGGGAAGTGGGAATATAAAAAAAATTAAAAAATTCTGTTTTGAAAAAAATGATGCAGGCGGGTCCGTCGAACAAGGAATCAAATTGGTATGGCCTAATGTTGAAATGTTTGTTTTGAATGTCATTTCCTGGTTTAATTTAAAAAAAATGATAGACTAACAGATAGGGAGGGTGGATAGACTGTCTTCTATTTAACAGAGACCACCTCCTTTTCTAGAAAAAATTATTTTGAAATAGATAACATCGAAAGTATTTGGTTTGGTTTAAAGTTAAACCTAGCTATTAGAAATCCTTTTTATTGTGCTTTGTTTATAGGCCACCCAATTGCATGTAAAAAAAGTGCTTATCCTTTTGAAGACCTAGGTTATGCAATTGTCAGCAATAGTGCTTTATTATTGATCTTTTTTGGCTATATATCTATAATACTAAAATTACGAGGTCCAATTTATCAGCCGGCATCAGGTAAAAACGACATATCAAAGAATTCAACTTTATATATAGCTAATATAGGACAATTGTGTAGATTAAAAATTACACCACTCCAGGCCCTTTTGTTTTCCACATAATTAATATTGCCAATAATTAACAAGTTCCGGGTCGAATCCGGTACCGATACCAATAGTATATTCACCTGTTTTCTATTACCTTATCTGTACGTTCCGCATCTAACAGGCGCACCACCAAATGGTGTATTTGATTTTACTATATACACGGGTCATAATCACAAAGTCGACACAACTAAATTCAATCATTGTCAAATTGTTCCCTATTGTAGTTTTTTAATTAGTAAGACTTTCTAAGTTAACAATACGAATACTAAAAATTTGGACTAAGGCGTATAGGTACAGTTTTCAATTTGTTAGCGGGCATGACGTAAAACATCGAATCAAAGATTTGAACTTTATTGGACAATGCTGTTGATTAAAAAATATTCAATTCCAGGACCTGAATATTACCAATAATTGAAGAGTTCCAGGTCGACGGGTTCAAACAGAAAGATTTGAAAGCAGAGAAAACTGTGTATCTTATAATTGGCACGACTTTATCAGATGACAATACCAATACTAAAAAAAGGCTTACGCATAGTTATATACTTTAATTCAGTCACGGACCCGCGATATCACGGGTGTGTTCTAGTATCATATCTAAATATAATTTGTAATCTTCTAATCTTTTTCCATCAGTGATATCAAAGGCTCTTTATAAACTCTCCCTGCCCTTAGGGGCCTAGTTAAGCTTTAAACATGGCATTGTGTCTGTTGTTGTCCATTAACTTTTACAATTAGTTTCTCCACTGAAACTACTGCGCTAAATTTAACCAAACTTGGCTACAGTTGGATAAAAGTAATGTAGGATTCAATTCTTTTCAGAAGACTTCTTTATGATAAAGGAAAAGACTGTGGAACATTTTTTATTTTTAAACCAGGAGGTAAGTTTTATTAATTATTAATATATATATGTATTAATTGATTTAAATGAACTTAGATACTTGTGTAACGTTGTGTTTTAATTGGCATAAGCATTATAATAGTCCTTTTCACATGTTACATGCTCAGATTTGGAAAAAATATTTCCTTGAGTTGGAAAAAAATCTGAGCATGTAACATGTGAAAAGGATCAGTAATATTGTTTCAAAAATGTGGTAAATGCTTTATAGTTTGTACTTATTGTGGAATTTTTTTTTCTTTCTGTCTTCCCTTTCTGGATAGTAGATGTTGAATAGTATTTGCCAAAGTAGGATTTTTTGTCCTTCCCTGACTTTTCCTGATAGTAGATAGGGTCAATTTTAAAGCTCATAATTTTCAAAACCCAAATAAACAAAATATATAGAAATGGGGCATGTAATTTAGGACTAATATTTTGCTGGGACCTGATACAACATTAACATATATTTATATTGACGATATTGTTATATTCCTTCAAAAGACTAAAGGATACCAGATAGCAATCATATATACTTAAGTTAATTTCCATTTTAAATTTTGTTTAACCATTTAAGTATTATATTGATATTAGGATACTTCCATGGTTTATTTTAACTGTAAAAAATAATGGATATATATTGGAGACAGGAGTATTATATTTTTTTATTTTTATTTTTTTATTTTTTATTTATTTTTTCAATAGTCAGGATTTAACATCACCCTTACAGCACCACCTGACTAAGGTGTTACAGGGTTTCAAATATATAACAACAAAAGACTATTGTTTTATCAAGATTTACACAAACTAAAAAATAAATATTTTGAAAATATTTTTTTTTCTCTCTCTCTCTCTTTCACTCTCTCTCTCTCCTTCTTTCTCACTCTCTCTTTCTCTCTTTTTTCACAATCTCTTCATATAGAAATATCTATAGATTATTTTAAAATAGAAGAAAAAAAAAGAAGGTTTACATGTGCTATGCATATATTACATGTTGTTTGCTCTGTTCCATAAATAGGTCAAAAAGATATATATATATTGATATAAATTTGGTTGTTAGATTACCATTCAGAATAAAATAATTAGCATAGGGGCCCAAAGTTTTTCAAGTTCAAAAACTTTGTTGTATTTTCTTGCTGTATATAACTCTAAGTTATAAAAGTTTCTCAGTCTATTTTTTAATTCAATTGCATTTGGAAGCTTTTCTTCTAGCTTGCATTTATATATGTATTTTTTTATATTAATATTAGGATACTTCCATGGTTTATTTTAACTGTAAAAAATAATGGATATATATTGGAGACAGGAGTATTATATGGCTCTGTAGATGAATTACAAGTTTGAAGACTCTTTAGTGGTTGTGGGCTTCATTCTGCTTTTTGGTTGGTTTGACAAAGTCTCAGTTTCCATTCTTAATTCTGTCTGAACTATATACATGATATACATGATATAGTCAAGTTTCTGTAGTTATATAACCATGTCATAACATATTGATCAGAATAAATAAGTAACTTAATGAAACAAAGGTTGCTTTTGTCTTGATGTTATGATGCTAATTACCTATTGAAAGACAACATTGCATAAAATAGTATCTACCCAAGGGTTGAGCTTCACTGTTTCCCAGCATAAGTTGTTAGTTCAATTTGATGAAATGTTGATTTTGGAAATATTTCAGGAAACTAGAAGGTAAGAAAAAGGCATACTCGGATGAAATTTCAAACTGGCATGATTGTTCTTTATAAACATGACATATTATGCCTGGTTACAATAATATATCCTTATATTTGGTTCCCCTTTAATTTTCTAAACTTACTAAGAGAATAAAGTTTAAACTCAGATTATTCACTATTATATATAGATGCTTGGTGAGCGTAATAAACCCCTTTGATTCTCTAAATTGGTTTTCCATAGCATGTCATTTATTATACCTTCAATACAAAGTTGGATCAGCATTTGTTAATTTTGCTTAATTTCTTATTCTTGTTAATTGGTAGCTAGACATGAGGCAACTGATTTCCAATCTTGATAATTTATTTAAAGTTGCATTTTTCTTAACACTTTAATGTGAAATCATATGTAGTTGGCTAATTACATTTATAGTGTTTTTACTGTAAAAAATAAATTGGGAACAGGTTTTTTGTTTGAATGTTTGTCAAAATAACTTTTCAGGCTTATGCCATGTATGCCAGACACTATTTCTTTTTTTACAAAAGACTCATCAGTGACCCTTTAAAAAAAGTTGTATGTTGAAAAACATTGAGGACCTAAAATCTGAAAAGTTTGCCAAATACAGCAATTAGGTTATTAAGTTAAAAATTGTTTACACAAGGGAAGGTTTTATCAATCTGATTTTAGTGCAAAATACAAAAAACAAACCAAACCCAAACCAATAGACAACTTTCGAGTTCGATGCATTTCCTTCAAAAACTCTGGTTTTAGTGAACGTCCTTTGTGCGTTGAGGGGCGTCGTCACTTCCGTTTCAATGTTGAGCGAGTGGTTGGAAAACTATAATTCTATATTGTACGAATTATTCAGCAAATTAAATTCTCAAAATTGACAATCAGCACTGTTTGTCATTAGGGAATTGTCATTTAGTACCTACAGAACAACCATTATTTCTAGTTTATCCTGCACAACGACGATCACTAAGACGCTTGATGAACGTAAACAGTGCAGGGATACAGGCGATCCCCTCTATCTGGTAAATGACGTCATAAAGGCCGCATAATTGACGAGTTTTTGCCGGTGACGGATGAACTCGAAAGTGGTCTATTGTAACATATTTGCAAAGTTTTGATGTTGATTCAGTTTTTAAGAGTGTACTTTTTCAAGAAATAGAGAAATATGTGTGTCATATTGTTTAACTAATCAGCTTTTACTTTATTTTTTCTTTACAGTGTTTATTCTGATAATCCTTTGTTCTGTATCGACAACATCTGCAGCAAAGTGTCAGTGTAAGTGTATATTTAAATTTAATGAGGTTCATTTAGCATCAGTAGATATGGTAAAAAAAATGCACTTGTATTGGACATCCTTGGTTATTGTCCATGGAATATTGTTTAGACTATTTAATGTTTATATTTAAACACGTTGATAACTGTGTTCTAAGGATTAAAAAAAAGGACATATAACTTGTTTGATGTTGTCTTTGACATCATTATTATACACAAACTTGCAAAAATAATGAAAATGAAATGTCAACCAAGCAACACAAACCCTACTTAAAAAGGGATAAATTCAGGTGATCTTGAAGGATGAGCAAGTTCTGCTCCACTAGTGGCACCTGTTGATTTGTTCATGGGAAGTAAAGATTTGATGTTGTAAATTTAAAATGCCATGGATTGCAATTTACTTTCAAAGTTTATGGAGGTATAATGTCATTGTAAGAAAAATGTTGAAGGGACACCGAAAGTTAATACAATTCTGAATTCATGATGAAGTATGAATACTTTTTTGAATTATTTAATGTGTTTTTAGCTTAAATCAAGAAAAAAATTGAATAACAATAGGTTATCAGTGGTTTTCAAATGTTAAATAGAGTGTGTTTCTTAGTTACAGTCATATCCAATGGCGACAACTAAGGTTTAGATGTAGTCTAGAAACATCCTCAAGCTTCAGAGATCATTGACAATCTGTTAATTAATGTTATCCTAGGCAACATAAATGACATAGATTCAAAACTTCTTACACTTTTTGGTTACTGCCTACCAAAAATAATGTTGTTGCTTACAGGCCTTATAGATACAAGTGAGTAGCAAGGTATGAAATATTATCACAAAAAAAATCAATGGAATAATACACCAATAGGGATGATTTGCTTAGCTTGTCAAATTACTGTCTCCAACTTGAAAATTTTCTAAAATCAGTCAAAGGATTAAAAGTTAGTTTTTTTTCTTCATAACATCAAAAAAAGGTAGAATATTGAAATGACAAGTCTCTTTTAGCAGCCAGTTTTGTGTTATTTGTCATATTTTATAAGTCTATAAACATCGCTGACATATAGTTTTCTTGTAAGACAATAATTTGACCTCATTTGGGCCAGATTGTATGAAAACCACTCATTTAAAATTTACTCTTAGTTGGAGCTAGATGGTTTTGCACACGTGCCCACCAGCATGTTCACTTATTAAAAAGGATTCAATGTAAAAAAGGGAATCCTTGAGAAATAATCTTAAAGATTGAATTGACCTGTAAAAATATTTTAAATAAGGTCATGTTAAATAAGATATCAATGATTCACATATTTAAAAATCTATGACTGGAAATCAATAAGACATAGACAAATTGTCATTATACAAATGCTTGTTTGACAAATTATACTTTGAATTATTATAATATTAATATCAGGAAACATGATCATTGGCAGTTTTCTGAGGCCATCACCACACTGTGTTTTTTCTGAGGCCATCACCACAATGTGTTTTTTCTGAGGCCATCACCACACTGTTTTTTCTGAGGCCGTCACCACAGTTTGTTTTTTCTGAGGCAATCACCACACTTTGTTTTTTCTGAGGCCATCACCACACTGTGTTTTTTCTGAGGCCATCACCACACTTTGTTTTTTCTGAGGCCATCACAACACTGTGTTTTTCTGAGGCCATCACCACTCTTTGATTTTTCTGAGGCCATCTGACCACACTTTGTTTTTTCAGAGGCCATCACCACACTGTTTTTTCTGAGGCCATCCCCACACTTTGTTTTTTCTGAGGCAATCACCACACTTTGTTTTTTCTGAGGCCATCACCACAGTGTGTTTTTTCTGAGGCCATCACCACACTTTGTTTTTTCTGAGGCCATCACCACACTGTGTTTTTCTGAGGCCATCACCACTCTTTGATTTTTCTGAGGCCATCTGACCACACTTTGTTTTTTCAGAGGCCATCACCACACTGTTTTTTCTGAGGCCATCCCCACACTTTGTTTTTTCTGAGGCAATCACCACACTTTGTTTTTTCTGAGGCCATCACCACACTGTGTTTTTTCTGAGGCCATCACCACACTTTGTTTTTTCTGAGGCCATCACCACACTGTGTTTTTCTGAGGCCATCACCACTCTTTGATTTTTCTGAGGCCATCTGACCACACTTTGTTTTTTCAGAGGCCATCACCACACTGTGTTTTTATACGACTGCAAAAATTTTAATTTTTCGTCGTATATTGCTATCACGTTGGCGGCGTCGTCGTCGTCTTGCGTCGTCGTCGTCCGAATACTTTTAGTTTTCGCACTCTAACTTTAGTAAAAGTGAATATAAATCGATGAAATTTTGACACAAGGTTTATGACCACAAAAGGAAGGTTGGGATTGATTTTGGGAGTTTTGGTCCCAACATTTTAGGAATTAGGGACCAAAAAGGGCCCAAATAAGCATTTTCTTGGTTTTCACACTATAACTTTAGTTTAAGTGAATAGAAATCTATGAAAGGAGTAGGTTCAGTAAGACCCCATTTTGGCCCCAAAATATAGCAGTTTTGCAAAATTGTGAAAATATTATCCTTTAGCTATTTATTGGAAAGTAGAATGCTTCGGCTACACAAATATGGTCTGTTTTTGACAATACAATGCACATATATCGGGTACTAACATCATTAAGTCATGCTAAATTACTGAAATCTTCACAATTTTAGCATTTTGGTTAAATTTTAGACGGTTTCCGTCTCAAATGAAAGTGGCCGCATTCGTGTTCATTCATAATATTGGAATGTAAGTTGTATTTAATGATAATACATGACATATATAAAGGTTGAGGATGAACACGGATGCGGCCACTTTCATTTTTGACAAAAACCATCTGAAAAGTGACGATTTTTTTGCATATTTGATAGGTTTTTCATATTTTTGCTTGAATCGGAGGGTTTTTAATGACTTAATCAGCTAAAACCTTTCACATATACTAATTGAATCAATTGAAATAGACATTTAAGGGCATACGATATAGTAGAGATCCCTTGTTGATTTTTTCCTAAAATTTTGATAGTAGGTCAATTTCAATGTGTACTTTCCAAATATGAAAAGAAAAAAGTACCTTCATGTCTTACCTTTTGAGATAATTTGGTTCGAAATTTGCATATTTGGAAGAAAATTCCAGAAAATTCACAAATAATGACTTTTAAAGAAAGTAACAATACTTTTGAACAAAAAGTCATAACTTAACCGGGTTTTTTGTAAAACGTTCCCTTGATCCATGGCATCTACATGCTGAAACAAGTTTAGGGTTAAACCAAATTATCATTTTCCGGATTTAGATTGATATATGCGAAATAAAGAAATTGACCATATTTTTGCGTCTTTTCGGAAGTGCAGAAAAAAGTTGATCGTTGATTTTTTCTTGAAATATTGGCGGAGTGTTCTTGAAACAGTACTTGATTGATTGCAAAAGAAAAAAATATGGGTCCATGTGCTTGTTTTTTCAATAAAAGCCATATATCTTATTTTTTTACGACGTCTGTCAGTATGGCGCTAAATTACGTTATATAAAGTTTTAATCGCACCAATGTCGTGTAATCCTTCCCGCCGTACACAACTATGCTGTGATATGAAGGTGTTTTACAAAGCGTTGATACTTTATCATAAACAATCATAAGATGGTTATTCATAAAATCACTAAACATTTGTGCTAAACATTTATGAAACGGAATTTGGACAGGAACCTTTTCATAATAAAAAAGGATTTAAAAAAGGATCCCAGCAGATTAGATGTACGGCAAAACAGAAAAATCTTATAGAAGTATAAAGGTGCAGCTTTTTTTTTTTATATACCAAAGCAAGTCCAGAACAGGATGAGAGACATTTTTATTTATAATTATCTTTCAATTCAATATAGTATTATTGACTTCATTATCAATGAATGAAAATAAATGTTCTCGTCATGAAAAATATTTTACAGCTGTACCCCACGCCATAGTAATGACTTTTGTGTATATGGATTTCAAATCTTTCAACACTAGACCCGATTCGGCCACCCTATGCGCCATATATTTTGTTAAAATTTTCTTGTTAATATAATCACGGGTTCATACATTTTCTCATTTCTTTTAGTTTCAACAAAATAACATGTTGATATCATAAATGTTCACTTAAATATTTGCCGCTGGACGTCAAGCAGCTATTAATAGATATAGGAAGATGTGGTATGAGTGGCAATGAGACAACTCTCAATCCAGGTAACAATTTATAAAAGTAAACCATTATAGGTCAAGGTACAGCCTTCAACACGTATCCTTGGCTCACACCAAACAGCAAGCTATACAGGGCCCTAAAATTACTAGTGTAAAACCATTCAAATGGGAAAACCAACGGTCCATTCTATATAAAATCTATACTCATAATTAGCTATTGCAGCTTTTGTTATGTTTGTGCTGATGTACAAAATAGCAGGTCCTTTTGTTCCGTAATGTGTCTTATATGTTAAAATGTTATTCAGCATGTTACAGTTTAAGCAACGAATAGTAGGATAGCTCCGAAATCCTTGCAATTTTTCTTTCTCTTAGTACGTTTAGCAGATTCCGTTTGGCCGTAGTTTTGACACTTATTCAGTGCTTTTGCCAGACTAAAAAGCTCCACAATTCTTCTTCCGTCTTTCCATGTTATACTGTCAGAACTCTCTTCTGTGTCTATTACTATTTCTTCAATTCGTCATGCAAAGTTGTATTTTATTTATTTTTGTTCATCTACAGTATTTCCTTTGATCTCACTGCTCTTCGGCGGATTTCGCCGTCTTTTAAAAACGACATAGCCGCTTTTTTAGCAGGTACTTTTTAGCTCACCTGGCCCATCACTTTGCCTCCGGCGTCCGTCGTCGTTAACTTTTACAAAAATCTTCTCCTCTGAAACTGCTGGGCCAAATTAAACCAAACTTGGCCACAATCATCATTGGGGTATCTAGTTTAAAAAATGTGTGGCGTGACCCCGCCAACCAACCAAGATGGCCGCCATGGCTAAAAATAGAACATAGGGGTAGTTTTTGGCTTATAACTCATAAACCAAAGCATTAAGAGCAAATCTGACGGGGTCAAATTGTTTATCAGGTGAAGATCTATCTGCCCTGAAAATTTCAGATGAATCAGACAACCCGTTGTTGGGTTACTGCCCCTGAATATGTAATTTTAAGGAAATTTTGCTGTTTTTGGTTATTATCTTGAATACTATTATAGATAGAGATAAACTGTAAACAGCAATAATGTTCAGCAAAGTAAGATCTACAAAAAAGTCAACAAGACCAAAATGGTCAGTTGACCACTTTAGGAGTTATTGCCCTTTATAGTCAATTTTTAACAAATTTCGTAAATCTTAGTAATCTTTTAGAAAAATCTTCTCCTCTGAAACTACTGGGCCAAATTTAACCAAACTTAGCCATAATCATCATTGGGGTATCTAGTTAAAAAAATGTGTCCGGTAAATCGGCAAACAAACCAAGATGGCTGCCATGGCTAAAAATAAAACATGGGGGATAAAATGCAGTTTTTGGCTTATAACTCAAAAACCAAAGCATAAAGAGCAAATCTGACAGGAAGTAAAATTGTTGATCAGGTCACGATCTATCTGCCCTGGAATTTTCAGATGAATCAGATAATCGGTTGTTAGGTTGCTGCCCCTGAATTGGAAATTTTGAGGAAATTTTGCTGTTTTTTTGTTATTATCTTGAATATTATTATAGATAGAGATAAACTGTAAACAGCAATAATGTACAGCAAAGTAAGAACTAAAAATAAGTCACTATGACCAAAATAGTCAATTGACCCCCTAAGGAGTTATTGCCCTTCATAGTCAATTTTTAACAATTTTCTTAGAATTTGAAGATTTTCAATAACATTTTCCACAGAAAGTACTGTTATAGATATAGATAATTGTAAGCAGCAAGAATGTTTAGTAAAGTAAGATCTACAAACACATCACCATCACCAAAACACAATTTTGTCATGAATCCATCTGTGTCCATTGTTTAATATTCACATAGACCAAGGTGAGCGACAGAGGCTCTTTAGAGCCTCTAGTTTTGAAATCCGCGCAACCTGATTATGACGGTAGCGAATATTCCGCGAAAAATATGACTTTATTTAAAGCGACATCGCGAAATAGTAACGTTCTTATTAGAAACACCGCGAAATTACAACGTTCTGGTTACCAACGTCGCGAAAACAACACGAAAAGTTTTGAAAACATTATTATCTGCCCCTGCTACTGTATCGTATTCCCTTAATTGTTTAAAAAGTGTCCAAAATCTTTCGTTGGATGAACCTGAAATTTGAGGCCAAAATCACCCTTACCGGACCTACTCCTTTTGACACAAGGTTTATGACCACAAAAGGAAGGTTGGGATTGATTTTGGGAATTTTGGTTCCAACAGTTTAGGAATTAGGGGCCAAAAAAGGGCCCAAATAAGCATTATTCTTGGTTTTCGCACAATGACTATAGTATAAGTAAATAGAAATCAGTGAAATTTAAACACAGGGTTTATGACTAGAAAAGGATAGTTGGGATTGATTTTGGGAGTTGAGGTCCCAACAGTTTAGGAATTAGGGGCCAAAAAGGGGCCCAAATAAGCATTATTCTTGGTTTTCGCACCATTACTTTAGTATAAGTAAATAGAAATCTATGAAATTTGAACACAAGGTTTATGACCATAAAAGGAAGGTTGGGTTTGATTTTTGGGAGTTTTGGTCCCAACAGTTTAGGAATAAGGGGCCCAAAGGGTCCAACATTGAACTTTGTTTAATTTCATCAAAAATTGAATAATTGGGGTTCTTTGATATGCTAAATCTAAAGTTCTGTGTATGTAGATTCTTAATTTTTGGTCCCGTTTTCAAATTGGTCTAAAGGGTCCAAAATTAAACTTAGTTTGATTTTAACAAAAATTGAATACTTGGGGTTCTTTAATATGTTGAATCTAAAAATGTACTTAGATTTTTGATTATTGGCCCAGTTTTCAAGGTGGTCTAAATCGGGGTCCAAAATTAAACTTTGTTTGATTTCATAAAAAAATTGAATAATTGGGGTTCTTTGATATGCCAAATCTAACTGTGTATGTAGATCCTTAATTTTTGGTCCTGTTTTCAAATTGGTCTACATAAAAGTCCAAAGGGTCCTAAATTTTTCTCATTTCAGATTTCATAAATAAAAAGAAAATTTCTTCAAACATTTTTTGAGAGGATTTATATTCAACAGCATAGTGAAAAAAATTTAAGTTCATTAGACCACATTCATTCTGTGTCAGAAACCTATGCTGTGTCAACTATTTAATCACAATCCAAGTTTAGAGCTGTATCCAGCTTGAATGTTGTGTCCATACTTGCCCCAACCGTTCAGGGTTCAACCTCTGCAGTCGTATAAAGCTGCACCCTGCGGAGCATCTGGTTCCTGAGACCATCACCACACTTTGATTTTTCTGAGGCCATCACCACACTTTGATTTTTCTGAGGCCATCACCACATTTTGTTTTTTCTGAGGCCATCACCACACTGTTTTTTCTGAGGCCATCCCGACCCTTTGATTTTTCTGAGGCCATCACCACACTTTGATTTTTCTGAGGCCATCACCACATTTTGTTTTTTCTGAGGCCATCACCACACTGTTTTTTCTGAGGCCATCCCGACCCTTTGATTTTTCTGAGGCCATCACCACACTTTGATTTTTCTGAGGCCATCACCACCCTTTGTTTTTTTGAGGCCATCCCCACCCTTTGATTTTTCTGAGGCCATCCCCACCCTTTGATTTTTCTGAGGCCATCCCCACCCTTTGATTTTTCTGAGGCCATCCCCACCCTTTGATTTTTCTGAGGCCTTCACCACACTTTGATTTTTCTGAGGCCTTCACCACACTTTGATTTTTCTGAGGCCATCACCACACTGTGTTTTTTCTGAGGCCATCACCACACTGTGTTTTTTCTGAGGCCATCACCACACTGTGTTTTTTCTGAGGCCATCACCACACTGTGTTTTTTCTGAGGCCATCACCACACTGTGTTTTTTCTGAGGCCATCACCACACTTTGATTTGTTAATTGTCTTGTTGTACATTCCATATATCGTTGCTGAGCTTCTAAAATGTTGTTTAATGACTTTTTTGGCTAAAAATACTTTTTGACACCAATGGTCTGGGCAGGAGGAAATCTTTGGTATTACAAAATAGCATACAGTTAGACCAACCAAAATGTGTGAAATAAGACATATGTTACAAAATTGCCAATGTCAGTTGTTTGTAAAGTTTGCTTCCAAAATGTTGTATGAAAACTTGAAAATCGTTGTAGAATGGATTTGGGAAAAAAATGATTGCTATTTACAAAAATGTTCAAGTTCAAATACAGCATTTTGGAAGCATGCATTTTGCCAAAATTTTCAAAGCCTGTTTGTGAGATATTATTTTCTTGAAAAATTTGTAATTTACAACATTTTAAAGCCCAGCGACAATATGTTTCATGTGTGTTTATTGTTTCCTATCATATCTTTGTAATTATAGGTTCTTGAATATGATCACATGAATAGAATTAAAGAGATTGAGTCAATTTGATGGAATAGAAACTACAAGTTGATGCTCTTTGAAGTGCTCATTTTATCACTATTATTTTCATTAGTTCATTGTATATCAGCTGGACTTTTGAAAAGAAATTATATTATCAAAATGAAATTCAAATTAAGGAAAAATACTATAATGAAATAAAATCTTACATATCATTATCCCCATTTTTATACGGGTGAAATACAGGTAAAGATAAGGAAAGGAGGTATTTATTTATTTCGGAAAAGAAATCATGAAAATGCAGAAACGTGAAATCAGATTTTTGCAAAAAATGCGGAATCATAATACACCCCATTAATATATCTACCATCTTCAAGATGGGATATTGTACTTCGATGAAAATTATATAAAGATGTTTAAAGTCGTTATATATTCAAAGGGTATTCATTTTTAACTATCAACTTCTGTTAAATTTTATATGATTCTGAAATGTGAATGATTGTCTGGGTAAATGGTCCAAATTTTATTTTCAATTTCAATCAATAAGCAAAATTGACCCTATTAATACAAGAAACAGTATCACTCTCCTGAATGCCCTTCCTGAATTCTCCAATAACTATGTTTCTAGAGTTACTAGTATGAGAAAGCAATAATAATTTGGCAGTCAGAAATGTGGAATAAAAAATCTGCCCTGCAATTATCATAAAATTGCACTGATGTAATAGATTAAAATTGGGTCCCCTTTAAAAGTATGTAGTTACATTTTCATTAAATATTGTATCACGTATATGCAGATATTAAGTTAAATAAATTATCAAAAAAATTATCAAAACCAAAATCATTGTTAGTACTAATAAAACAATATCCAAACCTTACTTATTTTAATAGGTGTTAAATTAATAATCTTTAATAATAAGTTTATTTAAAGACCAATGAGTTTATAATTATTGAATATGTAACAGGTTCTATATATAACACATCTTCAGAAAAAATATGAATCTTTGTATCAATGAAGGATCTAAGAAAAACATTTTTAAATGTATTTTTTGAAACAAATCTGTGTTTTACATACGAATAAATATTGTTCTGATCTTTTTTTTTCAGTTGCTGGGAAGGAAGTTTTACAGAAAGACAATAACTTAATTATGGTTATTTGTTACACATGCAGTGGAAATGAACGCTGGGATAATGGTACAACATATCTGCATTTGAATGGACCTAATGGAACTAACATAATGCAAGGATCATATGACATTGAAAGCAATGGAAGCTGTTCAATGCTCACAATTAAGGATGCAAAACCAAAAGATTATGTTCAGCAGTATCAGTTTACAAAAGGAACAACCCCTATTACTATTTCACCACTAAGTTCACCAAGTATGTTCTTTTTTTTCATAACCTAGCTGGTTTCAAGGATGGGGATGTATAATACGACAAAAAAAAAACAACCCAAAAAACAGCAGGATAACTACCCGAAATTCAATTCTTGTAATTTATATATTTTAACCGGTAATAAACAAAAACACTTTAAAGAGCTATAGTGATCATTGTGACGAGATCTGCATTTAAGTCTCATGGCCAGAATTTTTTAATTCACATGTTACAATGTGTTATAAGCACTTTTTATGATGATTTTTTTTTACATTTTTTTTTAATGTGGTTACCTATTTTAATTCTGTTCTCTAACTATAGTTTGCCTCAATGAAAAGTTATAAAACTTACACACAATGCTATAACCACAAAACACAGATCAAGTTTAAAATGTTGGTGGCATCACTTTTACCATTATAAAGTTATGCCCCTTTACAAATATAAAATTGCTTAATTTTTGTTTCCGTTCTTCAACTTTAGTTTGCATCAACCATGTTATGAAACTTATACAAATTTGCTAGTTATCACAAAATACAGATTAAGTTTACTTTTTGGAGGTATCACTTTTACTGTTGTAGAGTAATGCTCCTTTACAAAAGAAAAAAATGCTGAATTTTTAGTTTCTGTTCTTTAACGTAAGATTGCCTCAACCAAATGTTATGAAACTTAGGCCAATTAAAATTAATTGATAGATTTTCATCCCCGCCCGCCCCGATTTTTTTTATTTTTGGAAAAATTACGATTTCCGGATTTCGTTCATTTCCGTTACCGGTAACCGTCGATAATTTCGTTTCATGTGAAACTTCCTGTTTATAATTTTGGTTTTTGTATTTTTTAGAGAATTCTTACTGAATGATTAAGTCGATATATTCTGCTGATATATGATGACAAAATCATTTACCGAGAATAGAGATCGATTACAAGAAGGGCGTTAAATATTCGGGTTAGGAGTAATACGCTGTGTCCAAGAATGCAAATCCCAGTGTCACAAATGACACAAATGTTTGTGAGAAAAACACCTTGGATATCTTTTATTTATACAATGACTTTGTGTCAAGAAATTTGGACTGTGAATGAAACCCAAAAGCGTAAGAATCGTGGAACACGTTTGACTGGAATACAGAAATTGACACAAGCATGAACTTTATAGATTGGTGACCGTATTTTGAGTTCAGAAAATCGAAAAACATACGCATTTTTAATTATGCAGTTAAGCTGCATTATGCGAGCACCCTAGATTTGTGTTCTACCCAATAAATCCTGAAATACTTGCCATTGTTATTATCTAGCTTGTTACTATGTTATATATAACTAATTGAACACTTTTTTAATACTTTTTATTCTGGATTACATAAAAAATGACCAGAAAAACCTTAAATGATCGTCGATTTATCCAAAAGTTTTAAAGTTACACATAGGAAGTAGTGCTTATTAAAAATCCTTGTGTAGTTCATTATGACTTGTGCTTTTAGCTAAGATGTCAAAGAACAATTGTATGAAATATCTAATCGCCGAAAATCTCTTAAGAAAAGCAGTTTAGATTTCCCAAATGACAAAAGTCGTAGGAATATTGTTTGTCATCAATACGTAGTACAACTACGTCAGTAGTCTATTATATAATTCAACTGTTCATGCTGTTGGCGGCAATTTCAAATTAGAAAAAGAAATTTTCGTAGCTTTTCAATTTGAAGGCAGGTGTGCAAATTAGCGGTGGTCCGATACCTTCCACTTTTGCAATCGGAATTTCGACTAGGATAGTTGGTTTCTAGCTACGCCTGACGTAGTCGCCTTACTTAGAAATTACTTTGCAAACCTTTTCACCATGTTCACCAAAGTCTCCAATTAAACGAGCTAAAAACTTATTTTTATCATTATTATTCATGACGGCGATGTATATTTTGTTCAACCGCTAGCTTTATACAGAAAATCGCCGACAAATATTGTATAAATTTGAGTAAAATCGTATCTGATTGACAAAAACAACATTGTAAACACATAACAATGGCGGCCGTGAAGACAAAATTTTACAAAATCGGATCTGATTCCGGAAGCGGATAAGGGTAATTCCGGGTTTGACGATCATTTACAAAATAAATCCAAGCAGATGAAAAAATACATCTATGCATGGTAAATGAATATAAACACTAGTATTGTAAACCAAAAGATATATGTAAAATAAAGAAAAAGCAGAAAAATATTTTATTCAGAAACTAAAAATTGTTTTTTGATAAATTTTAATTTAAAAATCCAATACAACGTGACAGCTGTGAACAGTATATCTAACAATATACATGTTCATGGTCACACTCTAAATTTTTTTTATAAATGATAAATGATGATAATGCATGTGAGATGCTTTTAAAGTGTAAACATATTACTGCAATTTCGAGGGGTTATTTGTTTTTTTCTCAATTTTGAAGGGTCAATTAAAGTAGCTGAAAGTTTTATTCTTTATTTTCACAAATAATGCAACTATATTATATATACCTTAATGTAAGTAAATCATATGATATATAGGTGGCTTTCTTTGGGCCACTCTACCACCTCCTGTTTGATAACTTGGAAACGGTCGAGCTCCCCACCCCTAAACCATATGAGGGGCAGATCCAGGATTTTAGGCTAGGAGGGGCGCAAACTTAAATTTTCGCCAAGCAGAGCGAGGCTAAAAAAAATTGAGGTAAAATTATCGGAATTTTCTTTATTAAGCTGAGAACAACCCATGCTTTGCAAATTTAAGGGGGGTGCAAGCCCGCAACCCTCCCCCGTCTGAATCCGCCCCTGCATATATTCAAGTATAGGACAATATATTAAATAAAAAATGAAATATAGGGGGAGTCCCTGGAGTTACCCCACCCCCTCCTGTTTGAGAACTTGGAAACGGTCGAGATCCACACCCCTTAACCATATATATTCATGCTTGTGACAATATGAAAAATCAAATGAAATATAGGAAGAGTCGCTAGGGGTCACCCCACCCCTCCTGTATTAGAATTTAAAAATGGTCGAGATCCCCATCCCTAAACCATATATATTCATGTATGGGACAATATAACAAATCAGATGAAAGATAGGGTGAGTCCCTGAGGTCACTGTTCACCCTCCTGTTTGAGAACTTGGAAATGGTCAAGATCCTTACCCCTAAACCATATATACTCATGTATGGGACAATATAACAAATCAAATGAAATATAAGGGAAGTCCCTGTGGTCATCCCAACCCTTCTGCTTGAGAACTTGGAAACGGTCTAGATCCCAAAACCGAAACAATATATATTCATGTATGGATCAATATAACTAAATAAATGAAATATAGGGGGAGTCCCTTGGGTCACCCTACCCTTCCTGTTTGAGAACTTGGAAACCAATGAGATCTCCACCCCTAAACCATATATATTCATGTATGGGACAATATAACAAATAAAATGAAATGTGGGGGAAGTCCCTAGGGTCACCCTACCCCCAGTAGCGGATCCAGAAATTTTCATAAGTGGGGCCCACTGACTGACCTAAGAGGGGCCCGCTCCAGTCACGCTTCAGTGATTCCTTATATAAGTAACCAAAATTTTTTTCCCAAAAAGAGGGGGCTGGGCATCCTGCCCCCTAATTCCTCTTCCTAGCCCTACCTGTTTGAGAACTTGAAAAACGTTGAGATCCCCACCCTTAAATTATATATATTCATATGTATGGGACAAAATAACAAATCATTTACATTTACTATGGGCAAGTCAGTCATACCTCATCTTTGATCCCTGTTGTAGTGAACATTTGTCTGATTCGTGTCTCGTAACTTTTGTACTATAGAACACAAACTCAGTTTTCTTTCTAGGGAAACCAGTCCATTCATACTATTACATGTTCATACTACGTCAAATTGAACTTCTAACCAAGGTTAACTGCCAAGTAGAACAACTGCAATCATTGGGAACTTGTACCACTGCAGACTCACCATAAAACATATACATTGATATATGCATTGCTTTTGAAACCTTGATAACATATAAATTATTTGCCTTAATAAATAAATCATTAGAAAACATGAATGTACTATACATGAATGTTAAATGTTGAGGCAACATTGCCACAGTTTTCATAATTACGGTTGCCTTGGTTTTTGGTTAACTGCCTTCAGCGCTTACAGCGCTTTGATTTATTAATTTATAGCAAGCTCTTAGATTTTAATAAATTTATCCATGCCTTTCGTTTTTTGTAGAAAAACAGCAAACATCCTCTGTCCCAATACCCACGATAGAGTCATTTATAAACAACTTTATGTTCAACATTGTAATTATATTTGCATCTTGCATATTAAGGACCAACCCTATTATTTCAACACTGTTTGAGTTTTCATTTTATTCCGTACTTATCGTACTCGTGTTGCATACCAATGCCTTTGTTTCATTTTATTAGTTCAAAAAAAAACATTGCTTAGAAAGCAAAATACATTTGATATAGATAGTCCAACTTAAGAGAGCATTTCTCCACATTTCTGTTGTTTACTATAAAATAGGTTTCTAAAGTGGCAATTACATGTAGAACAGTGGTTGCCAATCAGATATATATAATTACGAATTTGAAAAAGCGGCATCAGCATATGGAGTATATGTGTCTCAATTGATACGTTACTCTAGAGCTAGCTAAAAGTACCTTAATTTTGTTGAACAAGGAATACTGCTTTCTCAAAAGTTGCTAAGACAGGGCTATGAATCAATCAAATTAAGGTCATTACTCAAGCAATTTTATGGTCGCCATCATGAGCTGATTGGCCATTATGACAAAAGAGTTTCAGAAATCATATCTCAGTGATATTCTTCCTCAATCATAACAACCTTCCATCATTACCGAACTGAACAAAGAAATAACATGATGGGTGCCATATACGGTGCAGGAAATGCTTACCCTTCCGGAGCACCTGATTTCACTCCTGGTTTTTAGTGGAGTTCGTGTTGTTTCCTACTTATTATTTGTAACTGTTGATGTAAATGTCTTTTGGTTTTATGAGTCTTTGGTTACTCCTTGGTTTTGATTGTTATTGTCTTATACAAGATACCTTATGGATGTATTTACATGATATAAGCTTATTATTACACTTGCATATATGAATAAAACATGACAAGGTTTCATATGAAATAAAATTTAAAAAATAAAATCCTCCCACCCGCCCCATTTTTTTCAAAAATTTGGATGAAAATCTACTAATTAATTTTAGTTGGCCTTATACATAATACTCAGGACTAACAAAATTCAGATCAATAACAAATTTGCATCACTTTTACTGTTCTTCAATTGTGTCCCTTTAGAACATTATATTTTATGCAAGAGGAGACATCATCTGTATGACCATGGACACATTCCCCATTTATTTTGAAACCATAAAAGTGAGAAACTTTAAATAAAAAAATCATCATATAAAAAGATACACAACATGATCAATTACAATTTTGCTGAAACTTTTGTATACTTTTTATAGGAGTGAATGGACAATTTTGTAAAACTTTTTTTGTGTTTACTGCATAAAGCAATGAAGAAAGTGAAACAGAAAACAGAAAAATAGTTTAACAGTTCACTGGTGTAAAGCTGGTGATCGTAACTGCAATTACGATCATCCCAATATGAGGGACACAAATTTAGGGAAATTTTATAAGGCTGATTTCTCCACTTTAACATCTTATTTTCAGATTTACATTATGTCAAGAAATATCTTTATAAGCATTGCAATTGGATGTTTTTTCCTGCATGATAGAAAAGCAACAAGAAAAACAAATATTGTCACCCAAAAAAACACAATGATGATCGTAATTTCGTCTTTGGATGATCATAACTCAGAATTGTTTTTATACAATTTATGAAGTGTTTCTTCTTCACTTAATATTCTATTTAACAATCCAATATATTTGTTTAACTGGAAATAGTAAATTTAAAACTGAACAAAAAAAATTAGCGTATATGAACACTGCAATTTGTCAAAAAAGAAATGACATAAGGGGGGATCGACGGGCTTATACACTGTATGCAAATGTCATCAATATTTTTTTCTTATGAGTAATTTAGTTAACAGTCAAAATGGAATATGTTTTAACTTTACATGAGGTAATATAAAAATCATCCCCATGCTACAGTTTAAGATTGCAGGCCAGAAATAAGTAATGGTATGCATGAAGTAGTCATAAAATTACTCTGACGTCCAACAGCTGTTTCATAGAGAGCTTCAAAACTTTAAATCTTAAAATTAGCTATTAAAGTGGAGAAATCGGCCTTAAATTTCCCTAATATTGAATCAGCCATATTGGGATGATTGTAATTGCAGTTAAGATCGATCATCACTTTTACCAAGTGACTATTGGAGATCATAAAAAAAGAGATGTTTGTCCTGATATGATTTCTAGTCTTGTGTTGGCGTTTCCTGTCTAGAATTCAAGTTTGCAATCCGAAAAAAGCTTATGTCTCCACGATGAAAAATTCTCAGCAGTAATATTTTTTTTTAACCCAAAACACAATTTTATGAAATTTGTTGTTTCCATTAACTGTGGATTCATTTATTTTTGTTGATACCAATTTTCATAGATTGATGAATATGGAAATAACTTTGTTGAACATATAAATTTGTGGTTTGGCTTTACCCACCAAATCCTTGAAATTTGATATCCAACAAAAATAAAGAATCCACAGTTTTGCATGACTTTTAAAAGATTTGCAACTGAGGTTTCAAAGTTAACCTCTGTGGCCCAATTGATGTTTTAAAGCATGACATTTCTTCAAAAGAAATTCTAACATGCTAAAACAGTTCCATCTGACAGTTAACTGTTCTATTGAGCAAGATTGTAAGAACATATTTATTATATAATATATATATATTCTGATCAGTTAAGAAGATTATACAAACACTTCTTCTTTAAGTATCATATTTTTACAAGGTATTGTCTATTTTCAGTTTTATCGAATCAACATATCGAATCATGTGTAGATGGATTAGAATCCTATGAATTGAATCTGACTGTTAAACACAATTCAGAAGAGGCAGTTTTCCGTGTCACAGAGGTAAAAACTTGAAAAAAATTATAAAAAACTTGCCTTCTTATTGTTTTCATTAGTTCATTACGGTACTTTATTATAGTGTTAAGGTAGATTCATGGTATACTGCCATCTTTGATTGTACTATCTCAGTTCACCATCACGACAATCAGTCTAGTTATTTGCCCAAATCTGCAAATTTGTAGACAGATGAGCAATTTTATTGGTTAGAATGTTTATTTAGATATGAAGAAAACTTGCTGATATATTGCATTAATCAAAATATTTAAACAAATACCGTGTGATGACTATGGAATGTAGGATCCCTATGTCTCCTTTTGAGACTTTTGTCGCAGGCTCAACAAAAAATAGG
Source organism: Mytilus galloprovincialis (assembly GCF_965363235.1). Classification (NCBI taxonomy): domain Eukaryota; kingdom Metazoa; phylum Mollusca; class Bivalvia; order Mytilida; family Mytilidae; genus Mytilus; species Mytilus galloprovincialis. The sequence continues at coordinate 26,123,397 of NC_134844.1, forward strand.
GATTTTTTTTTTTAATAAAAATTTTCCTTTAGATACTATCTTTTGATTGTAAGAATCTTCTGTCCAAGTTTGGTAAAAATCAAGGATGGTTTATGAATAAATGTTTAAAAAACTTTTAACTGCAGAATGAATGTGATGTCAACCAGAAGAAAAAAATAAGTCCATTTATAAGCAATATTTGGAAAAACAGGAAAATATTATTTTTACAAAATTTCCTTCTAGATCATTACTAACTTTTGATCATAAACAAGCTTCTGACCAAGTTTGATAGAAATCAAGGATAGTTTAAGAAAGTTATGAAAATTTTTCAAACTTATCTTTTATATAGATTAAATGTAACAGGCAGAAAAACTAATTCCATTTATGAGTAAAATACAGATAAAAACAATATTTTTTTTACACTATTTACTAAGTATTTCTGTATTGGCCTTGTTATTGGTCCGAGGCTTGCTGTATTGGCCTGAGGTGAAGCTGAAGGCCAATACAACTGGCCAAGGACCAATAACAAGGCCAATACATAAATACACTGAATAGTATCTTTATTAATTAACTACAGTGTTACAATATTTTTTTTAATTTCATTTCTCTAGAGATAAATATTTTTACCTTCAAGTGGAACTTTCCAAACCTCAGTTTCTTTTTACTAGATGCAATATAATGATCTGGTGCTGTTTCCAGGTGTCTTCAACATTTTCTCATCTGATTAATTTTTTTACCCTTTTCAATTTCTATAAAGTGTTACAATTTTAATTTAGACGCAACACATTAATAGTAATTGGAAAGGTACTGCCATTGCATGTGTTATGCAGAAACAAATTGAATATAAATTTAAAAAAAATAATGTAGGAGTTGAAAATGATAACTATCCATAGCCAAAAAACGAAGATTTGCATAATTACAGAATGCATATGCCTTGTTGGGGTTTAAAATATATGACAGTTTACAACAAAAAAAAAGCGAAAGTAAACAGTTAATTAATTTGTAGTATTTGTACCATCGTAAAATTATGAGGTCGTCACGACGGTCAAGAAATGAACTTTGTGATAATCTTCTCTTTCTCAAACCTGAAATAATTCCATCGTCTGCTTTCAAAATGCTTTTTAAATTAATGTGACTGTCTTTAGCCTGAAATATATGCCATACTATCTTATTGAGTTTATGTTTATGATGACTTAATCATTGTAAATGAAAATTGCGTCTTCCAAACAACTGTTTACTTTCAGTTTATGTTTATCGTGACTTTCGATATAAAAACTAGAGATGTTCCAAAATCCTGTATTTTTGTAAACTCGGCCAATATAGAATAACTCGGCCAATACAGAAAAAAATCTATATTAGCCGAGTTTACACCTTAAATTGCATAGGCAGTTTTCATCATATTAAGTTCAATAACAGTGTACTTAATTAATAATTCTATATACTATCTTATGATCATACATAAGCTTCTGTTTAAGTGTGGTAGAAATCCAGGATATTTTAAGAAAGTTGATTAAATTTTGAAAACTTTAACCACGACGACGACAATGGAATATGTCTCGCTTTTGCAACAAAGTCACAGGCTGAACAAAAATAAGGAGAAATGTGCTGTATGGCAAAAATTTGATTTATTTGTGACTGTTCCTAGCCTATTTTCTTATCTCACTGTGTTTTTTTTTGTCGAGCCTGCAACTTTTGTGTCATCTGACCTTGACCTCATTTTCATGGTTCATGGTCAGAGTTAAGTTTTCTTGGTAAATGTTAAGTTTATGTGACAGTTGTTATAATGCTTTATATTTAGGACTATCAACATAATATTAATGATTAGTAATGAAGGCGAGACATTTCAGCGTGTGCACTCTTGTTTAAATTAGTTTTCATTATTTTCTTCAAATATAAAGCTTTGTCTAAATTCATACATATATACATATTAAGGAACTATAACAGATGCAGTTCTACCAGAGGAATTATGTTAGTTAGGTGAATGACATGTTGAAAAAAATTAAAATATGTGCATGTATAAACAAAAAATGCCCCGGAAGGATATTAAATATGTTTTGATATAGTTGTTTTCATTATATGGTAACTATTGTTTATTGGCTGCTTGACATCCAGGGGAACTATTTATCCATATTTAGGATCAACATAATGAGTAAGGTGAAAATTTCTGGCTTTGTACTAAAACAACATCTTGAGTATGATAGTAATATTGCTATGCATGTAGATCCCACTGCATTAAAATATTCCCTTAAAATACCTGCCACCACATTCACATGCATTATTCTGACTGAGCAAAATACTCTTTCTTTTTGCTTCTGAAAGCTTCAAATCATATAAAACTTGTTAGCTTGACTAGGAGTGGTTGAATTAATTACACATCTATTTATTATGAGCATGCCAATCACAGTACCACTACATTGGTCTCAAATGTTGGATCTGCTAAATTTTCCCTCACAAAATAGTTAGGCTTGCATTTTGGGTTTCATCAAAATAAGATAATTCTTTAATGGTTTCATCGATAGATAGGGTTTGTCTGTTGAAACAAGAATCGGGGAGGATGCTGGTTCTAACAAATATTTATATGATTGTTGTGATCTAAGGAAAGATTTTCAATGTTTACCTAGATCCTATAGCAGGTTATCAAAGGTAAAAATGAGATGTGTTTCCAATAACTGTGAATTCAATAACTACTTGTGAGCTGACATAACTGCATGTTTGCATCACTATTTTTATACTACCGCAAAAATTTAAATTTTTCGTCGTATATTGCTATCACATTGGCGTTGTCGTCGTCCTGCGTCGTCTTGCGTCGTCGTCGTTTGAATACTTTTAGTTTTCGCACTCTAACTTTAGTAAAAGTGAATAGAAATCTATGAAATTTTAATACAAGATTTAAAACCACAAAAGGAAGGTTAGGATTGATTTTGGGAGTTTTGGTCCCAAAATTTTAGGAATTAGGGGCCAAAAAGGGCCCAAATTAACATTTTCTTGGTTTTCGCACTATAACTTTAGTTTAAGTAAATAGAAATCTATGAAATTTTGACACAAGGTTTATGACCACAAAAGGAAGGTTGGGATTGATTTTGGGAGTTCTAGTTCAAACAGTTTAGGAATTAGGGGCCAAAAAAGGGCCCAAATAAGCATTATTCTTGATTTTCGCACAATTACTTTAGTATAAGTAAATAGAAATCAATAAAATTTAAACACAAGGTTTATGACCACAAAAGGAAGGTTGGGATTGATTTTGGGAGTTGAGGTCTGAACAGTTTAGGAATTAGGGGCCAAAAAGGGGCCCAAGTAAGCATTATTCTTGGTTTTCGCACCATAACTTTAGCATAAGTAAATAGAAATCTTTGAAATTTAAACACAAGGTTTATGACCATAAAAGAAAGGTTGGGTTTGATTTTGGGAGTTTTGGTCCCAACAGGTTTTTAGGAATAAGGGGCCCAAAGGGTCCAAAATTGAACTTTGTTTGATTTCATCAAAAATTGAATAATTGGGGTTCTTTGATATGCCGGATCTAACTGTGTATGTAGATTCTTAATTTTTGGTCCCGTTTTCGAATTGGTCTACATTAAGGTCCAAAGGGTCCAAAATTAAACTAAGTTTGATTTTAACAAAAATTGAATCCTTGGGGTTCTTTGATATGCTGAATCTAAAAATGTACTTAGATTTTTGATTATTGGCCCAGTTTTCAAGTTGGTCCAAATCGGGCTCCAAAATTAAACTTTGTTTGATTTCATCAAAAATTGAATAATTGGGGTTCTTTGATATGCCAAATCTAACTGTGTATGTAGATTCTTAATTTTTAGTCCCGTTTTCAAATTGGTCTACATTAAATACCAAAGGGTCCAAAATTAAACTAAATTTGATTTTAATAAAAATTGAATTCTTTGGCTTTTTTATATGCTGAATTTAATCATGTACTTAGATTTTTGATTATGGGCCCAGTTTTCAAGTTGGTTCAAATCAGGATCCAAAATTATTATATTAAGTATTGTGCAATAGCAAGAAATTTTCAATTGCACAGTATTCAGCAATAGCAAGAAATCTTCAATTGCACAGTATTGTGCAATAGCAAAAAATGTTCAATTGCACAGTATTGTGCAATAGCAAGAAATCTTCAATTGCACAGTATTGTGCAATAGCAAATATTTTCAATTGCATAGTATTGTGCAAGAGCAAGAAATATCTAATTGTACAATATTGTGCAATAGCAAGAAATTTTCAATTGATTGGAGTTATCTTTCTTTGTCCAGAATAGTAGTTGAATCAACTTAAATCATTGTTTTATACAATGCACAATGTATATTCACTTTTACTACCAACTGATAAATTAAAACACTCTTTACCATTCAGTGATAACTAGCACTTTTTGTTACATTTTAATATTTTATGATGTATTTAAATGAGTAGTTATTGTTACAAACTCTATTAGAAATTTGAATTGAGATCAGTTTTGAAAAAAGGGAAAGGGGGATGTGAAAAAATAATGGTGGGGGGGGGGGGGGGGGGTTAATTTTTCTCATTTCAGATTTCATAAATAAAAAGAAAATTTCTTCAAACATTTTTTTGAAAGGATTAATATTCAACAGCATAGTGATTGCTCAAAGACAAAAAAATTATTTTAAGTTCATTAGACCACATTCATTCTGTGTCCAAAACTTATGCTGTGTCAACTATTTAATCACAATCCAAATTTAGAGCTGAATCCAGCTTGAATGTTGTGTCCATACTTGCCCCAACCGTTCAGGGTTCAACCTATGGGGTCGTATAAAGCTGCGCCCTGCGGAGCATCTGGTTGACCTTTTATTTATGTATTGATTGAACACATGTGCCTTTAAACTGAGGAAGATACACATATGTGAATAAAATATTTGAGGAAGAGGCTATTTTTAGAGTATACTTAGCATGCAGACCAAAAATGTTGAAGCCATAATTTACGTTTTTAATTGAAAAGTTGATTTCTCCAAAACAGGAAAGGGAAAATTGGAAGAAATATTAAAATCAAATTGGTGTAGTCTTACAGACTTTCTACATGAATTTTTTCTATTTAAATGTTTAGAAAAACAAGCGAAACATTTATTTGTTTGCATTTGACACTTTTGATGATAATATACTTATTTTGTTGTAATGTTGAACAAATTGTTGTAAACAACAAAAACATTCTCAAGGTCTACAGTATTTTTTTTTATTAGAAAAGTAGAAAATTAAAGCAATACTGTTTTAGCTGTCGGAGTATAAATGATTTTTATAAATTACTATAAAATAAAAAAGATGTTTACCATTAACTATAGTTCAATTAAGAATTGAATGCTTCTTTTTGTAACTTCATTGGGGTGTAAAAGCGTTGACCGAAGTACATTTTGTATGAAGTGTGGAAGTTCTTCATTCTATTGTGCTCATGGTCAACGCTTTTACAACCCTATAAAGTTACAAAAAGAAGCATTCAATTCTTATAATTACATTTTTTAGCTAGGATCATGAAAACATGAATTTTATCAATTTTTTATTCTATTCACCTGTGCACTTTATTGTGGGACCTCGTATTATCATGAATGATAAGTTTTATTGAGTAATGCAATTGCTTAAGGAATAACACGTGATGTGCAGTTAGCCAATCAGAATAACATATTATTATGAAACATACATCTAATGTAATTATTCAATTGACATGATTGAGAAACAAAAATTCCGATATAAACTCTTGTACCATATATTTTCATTGATTTACTGATTTTTCTTTTCATGATTTTAAAATAATTTTACACCTGGTTAACAGTTGAAAATATAGAAACAGCATTGGAGGAAAAAATCGGATATCAATTGTTACCTTGTTGAAATAAACTTGTTTAATAAGCACTATTACAATGGCTTTTATGATGCTAACTTTTTAATTTACTTGATATGTTAGGATAATAACAAAATTAATGATTCAATATTTTATTTCAGCCAAAAGTTGAGTTAACTATGACCAAAATGGAAATTGTTCCTGGATTCTATGAGAGCAAAATTCACATGCTGTATCGCCAAAATGGTAATACTAGTACTACAAATGAAAGTAGTAATGGACAAAATGTAACTATTCAGTTAATGTACACTACAAGAAAGGACTCAGATATCATTCTCACAAAACAGATTGCTGATTTGAAATGTCCTCTCATTTTACCTGGTAAGCATTTTTTTTTATCTGTTGTGAAATTTTTCTCTCACTACGTGAGTGCTTTTGTGGTCCTAAACTTTCCCTAATTTGTTCTACTCTGAAATTCTTAGGCAGAGTTATTCTTAAATGAACAGCAATTAAGTATCGAGAGTCAAAGTGTTAAGCAGTGATATCACATTACAATCTACATAACTGACATAAATGAAACAAGAAGGGTGAAATCAGGCACATCATTTATTATTACTCTTGTGATAAAAAATCCCTGATAAATACTGCACAGTCCCTTATTTAAACATGTGGGAAAATTAGTTTATGTGTAACTATCTATAAAATTGAGAATGAAAATGGGGTATTTGTCAAGACAACAACCCAACCTAAATATACATGTTCCATATATTATTTAGACTGGAAATGGAACATTTCTTACCAGTGGCTAACCAGTGCTCATGTCAAACACCTGTTGGTGTCTCTTTTCATTTTGTACTGTGTTTGTGAGCAAGTGTATTGTGTTAGGCTCTACTTTCATTTCATTTACAAAAATCACATGTGCTGTATTATGCAATCAGAAGTAAGGGTTTTATAGATGAAATATTTTTCAGTTAACATTAATGCAAAATAAGATCAGTTTCTTTGAAGATATAGATAGCTATTTCATGAAAAGGGCCGACATAAAATCTGGAAATATGCACATTTTATATTTATTATGGACTGGTGATGGAAATCAGTTAGCCAGAGTTAGTCAGCCTATCAATAGTGTCTTTCGAAAGCAACATCAAGATTTGGCCATTTCTTTATCAATCAGGGATATATAGAAATGAAAATGAATTGTATTTTTCCGCCTGGTTTAAGACTTTTGAACGTAGAAAGAACATGTTATAATTAGAGATGTTATTGCCAGTTTCCGATTCCTGAGAGAACGCCAATGACAAAAATGTTAATGAATGTAGCTTGGTGATGACTGATGTGAATTAATAATGTCAATCTACCCAGTAAATTTGATTGTTTGTTATGCCTTATTTTTGGTCTAGGTAGTTAAGTCTCCCAAACAAAGTTTGGAGACTTATTGTTTTTGGTCAGTTCTTATTATGGCACCCTCAACGGAGTTGGGGTGACGTATTGTTATTCTACGTTTCTTTTTTTTCTTATTATTATTTTTCTTCCACACATTTTTGTCCAGGCGATTTCTCGAAATCCAAAGGACCAAAGTTGATGGAACTTTACTATATTAAGGATCCCCATGTGCAGAGTTGCAGGAAACATGGAATGGTTCAAGATGGCTACCGTTACCATGGAAACAGAACAAATGTGAAAAATTCCAGTTTTTTGTTTTAGTGAACTGTTTGAATATGCTTTAACTTAGAATCATTATATTTTAATACAATGTAGGTGCCCACTATATACAGGTGTTGGATGATTTTGGTACTCATTGGAACTACTATGTTGCCATGGAAACTGCACCAAAAATTTCAAAAATATCAAAATGCTCAAAACTTAATGAAACTTCACAGTAACGATGAGCAACATTGGAAGATGTGGAATTTGGCGTTGGAATTTCCAAAACATGTGTTGTTACCATGGAAACAATGCAAAAAGGTCAAAACTTTGAATTTTCACAGAACATTCCAGAACATCAATGTTAAATTTATTCTAGAGACATTAAATGGTATATGATGGTATATATGATTATGGAGGGAAAAAATTGCAGCGAGGGTTTGACTTTGGAATATTCAAAATGGCCGCCGTTACCATGGAATCAGCAAAATTATGAAAAACTTCAAAATGCTATAAATTTAATAAAACTTAAAACAAATTTTGCCTAGCTTATGTAGACTTAACTTTTGAGTTCGAATTTTCAAAATGGCCGCCGTTGCCATGGAAACAGCCAAAATTTTCTGAATGGCTGCCGCTGGCCTGGCAATGGGGAAAGGGTGCCATCCGCTATTGCTTGCAATGGCAAATCTAGTTATTTTTATTATTCTTCTTCCTCTTCCTCTTCCTCTTCCGCCACTTTAAAAAATGAACTTGTCCGCAGCGTTTCTCCAAAACCGCTTGTCAGATTGACTTAGGATTTCGTAAAATGGTAGACTAATATGTCTAGGTGAGCCATCAATCTTTCGTTTGTGCATTGGGGTCTATTAAGGGCTATTTTGGGGGGTAGAAAGAAGGGAGGGTTTTACTATAGAACCCTATGGGATTTTATTTTCTAAAAATTTCAAATGAATATAACTTGAAAACTGTAAGTGGTAGATACATACAGTCTTCAGAAATGATTATAGGACAATAAAACAAATCACATGAAATATAGGGGGAGTCCCTGGGAGTTCATCCCCACCCCCTTCAATTTGAGAATATGCTTATATCTTGTAACCGATCCAGATCCCCACCCCTAAACCATATATATTCCTGATTGGGACAATAAAACAAATCAAATGCAATTAAAGGGAGGTCCCCGGGGGTCATCCCCACCCCGTTCAATTTCATAATGTGCTATTATCTTGTAAATGGTCCAGATCCCCACCCCTAAACAATATATATTCTTGTAGGGGACAATAAAACAAATGAAATGAAGTTAAAGGGAAGTCCCTGGGGGGTCACCCCACCCCCTCTTGTTTGAAAACTTGTAAACGGTCAACATCCCCACCCCTAAACCATATATATTCTTGTAGGGGACAATAAAACAAATGAAATGAAATAAGAGGGAAGTCCCTAGGGTGTCACCCCACCCCCTCTTGTTTGAAAACTTGTAAACGGTCAACATCCCCACCCCTAAACCATACATATTCTTGTATGGGACAATAAAACAAATCACATGAAATTAAATGGAAGTTCCTGGGGGTCACCCCCACCCCGTTCAATTTGAGAATGTACTATTATCTTTTAAGCGGTCCAGATCCCCACCCCTAAACCATATATATTCTTGTAGGGGACAGTAAAACAAATGAAATGAAATAAAAGGGAAGTCTGGAGGGGGTCACCCCACCCCCTCTTGTTTTAAAACTTGTGAACAGTCAACATCCCCACCCCTAAACCATATATATTCTTGTAGGGGACAATAAAACAAATGAAATTAAATTAAAGGGAAGTTCCTGGGGGTCGCCCCACCCTGTTCAATTTGAGAATGTGCTATTATCTTGTAAACGTTCCAGATTCCCACCCTAAAACCATATATATTCTTGTAGGGGACAATAAAACAAATCAAATGAAATGTAGGTAACTTCCCTGGGGGATCACCACCACCCCCTCCTGTTTGAATACTTGTAAATGGTGGAGATCCCTACTCGTAAGCCATATATATTCTTGGGACAAAAAATCAAATCAAATGAACATATGAATGGCGAGTTATGGGAGCTTTGTTTGGGAGACTTCGTAACAGCATCCTGTTACAATTACTTCTTGTTTTTGATGAAGTTGAAGTCCAATCAACTTGAAAATTAGTACACAAGTTCCCTATATATAGCTATGATATGATCTTTTTAATTTTAATGCCAAATTAGAGATTAAACCCCATTTTCAAAGTTCATTGAACATAGAAAATGATAGTTAGGATAGGGCATCTGTGTACTATGGACAAATTCTTGTTTATTTAGTTTTTTTTCTGCTTTATTTCACCTTTTCTGTATACCAAAAAAGATAAAAGACTGTTTTTGGTGCTGACTTTTTCATTTCACTGTTTAAAATAAGAGATAGATGCAGTGTGATATGAGAAAACTATCAACTAGAGATCAAATAAGTGGATATAAGCATTTAGAGGTCACTGTATGACCTTAAACTATGTGTAAAATCCATACCCTATTGTTTTATTTGAAAGCAGTGACATAAAAACACAGCTTGATTTAATAACTTGCAGACCAACTAAGTCCATTTATTGGTAAAATATGGATAAACAGTTGTTTTTTTTTAACAAAATTTACTTCTGAATACTACATATCTTATGATCGTAAACAAGATTCTGTCCAGTTAGAAATCCAAGATATTTTGAAAAGTTTATTTCAAAAACTTAAACCACAGAGGGAATATTTTGGGACGACGCCACCGATGACCAAGTTGAAATATAGGATAGCTTTGTCTCGCTTTTGCGACAAAAGTCGCAGGTTAAACAAAAATGGGTACCAGTACTTTCAAATGGCTGTAACAATAAAGAATATATATTTTCCTTCACTAGTTACTTTCTTACAGTCATATAAACCTAAAAATCATGTTAAGAAAAAAGATTAATTCTAGAAATTTTTGTTTTTTCACAGGTGTACATCCTTTAGTTCATGTAAACTAAAAAACTAAAAGATGAATAATGCTAAAAAACTATTTAAAAGATTTGGGGAAATCTAACTGTTGAGTAAATTGTTCTTTATCTTTCATCTTTCAGGTATAACAGAGGATGCTAGCAGCACATTGATTTACATACTGTTACCCCTTGTTTGCATAGTCATGATAGTTGTAGTTGTAATTATTTACTGTAAATGGGAATGGATAAAAATCAAATTTAGAAAATTTAGAAAAAAAGGTAAGTTTTTGAGATGTGGAGTCTCTACTACTGAGAATCAAATGAATAAAAGGAAATGTGCAAACAAGTAGTAGTATACATAAGAAATTTGTGCAAAATAGGCAATATGAAACAAATTGACTTGGCATTTTAGCAAATATTTAGAAATATCATGTCACACTAGATTCATAAAACATGTAAAATGTCTGAATAATAGCCAACGATCAGACTTACAGGATAATATAATCTTGATACAGTACACTACAAATTATAATGTATAACAATTTGAAAAGGATACAACATCCCCATTCAATAAGGTGGTTTGACCTTAGAAATGCAGTTGAACCTGTTGTTGAGTCTTACATCTCCATTGTACCCACATGATCCAAATTTGCAGCTGAAAAATCGTGTTGCAAAGGGATTGCATAAATACTTCAGTTCCTAAAAAGTTGTACTAGTAACAGCTTTTATGCTAGATGTTCACACAAAGCGAAGTATACTGAGCTGTAGCTTTCAAAAGCAGAAATTGTCATTCAGTGAAATATGTCCCTGATTGAATGAACAATTGCAAAAATTGAAACCATGAAAGTGTCTGATGGTGAGGCTCTACTAGAAATGCAAAAAATGATTGAAACTTCAGGAGATGAGAAAATGCTTAAGGGAGAGAAACTTTCATTTTCATCAACCATGGACAAAAAATTTCAAACTTTATGTGAAAAGTTTGTCAAAAAATATTAAAAGATTAAAAAAAAACACTATATGATAAGGATGGCTCCAGAGCTGTTGACCGATTTTAGTTTGGTTTTGGAACCTCTGAATATAATAGCCACAGATCGATGTTACAGACACTGGAAATGCTGTTGAAAGACTTTCTGTATTTGATAGTCAGGAGAAGAAAACCAAAATTATTGAAGGAAATCTTATGGAAGGAACAGTAGTTTAAAGAAAAGATTGTAGAATTATTTTAATAAATGGAGTTGAACTGAAAAAGGAATGGATTAGACTGAAAGGAAAGATAAATGGTGTATACTCCGAATGTGACACTAATCAACTGTTTAGTTGACTTATACTATAAAATTACACAAAGACATCATGCCATGATAGCTCTATGCTCAAGTCTGACAAGTGTAGAATGTGTAAATAAAGGCAACAGTAGTATACCGCTGTTCAAAATTCATAAATCTATGGAGAAAAAACAAATCAAGGTTACAAACCAAAACCGAGGGAAACATATCAAATATAAGAGAACTATGACACAACAGAAACACAACACAGAAACGAAGTTTAATGTAACAATGGCCATTTTCCTGACTTGGTACAGGGCATTTTATGAAAAAATGGTGGGTTGAACCTGGTTTTGTGGCATGCCAAACCTACCGCTTTTATGGCAGTGTTAATTATAACATTAAAATGACAACATTACACGACAGGGTTACAATAAATAAAAAGCTTTAAAACACAAAACCTTCTTTAATGTAAATAGACTAAGGGCCATGGAAATTTTTTTGTTGTTGATTAATTTGATTAATGTTAAGGTTAGAGCTATGTGATTATGTCCATTTCAAAGATACTATAAGCAATAGGTCTACTATATTTGGTGTAGGGAGTGATTGTAAGGTGTACATGTCTGCCTGACTGGTATCAGCTGTTTTGACTTCATTTTTAGGGTTCATAGGTCAATGTTAAATTTTTGTAGTTTGGTCCTATTATTGGATACTATAATCAATAAATCATCTACAATTAATTTTAAGTATTGAATGATTGTGTGATGCACAGGTTGTTCTTAGGAGCTTGATGTCATTTTCATGGTTCATAGGTCAATGTTAAGTTTTCATGGTTTGGTGCTATTATCAGATACTATAAGCATTAAGTCAACAATAATTGGTGTATAGCAGCTGGTGTATAGAGGGATTGTAAGGTGTTCATGTCTGGTAGGATTTATCATAGGTTTATTGATAATGTGACTTTATGTGATATATGTTTTGAAAATTTACCTTTTAATAGACTTCCAACATAAAATAAATCATAGTCAGAAAAGCAGCTGAGACATTTCTGTGTGCGCATTCTTATTAGCTCACTCAGTCCAGGGGGCCCAGTGAGCTTTTTTCATCAGTTGGCATACTTCTGTCATTGCAGTCACCATTAATTGTTACAAAATCTTCTCTCCTGAAACTATTTTGCCAAATTTAACCGAACTTAGCCACACACACTATCATCATTTCTTGTTAGACTTATTAGAGTAATTGCCCTTTGGTGACGATTTTAACCAGTTTTTTTTACCTTATGCCTTATATCTTACAGTTTATTTTCGATTTATGACTTTGACTGTCCCTTTGGTATCTTTTGCCCCTCTTTTACAAATAACAATTGATAGACATAAACTTAATCACAGAAAATGATTAGCAAGGAATGAATTTGTTACAAGTCAAATGTTGCTGAAATAGTTAGTTCACTGTCATTCTTGATAGGAGTGATTGCCCTTAAATGATTTTTTTTTTACATCTTTTTGTGTTTTGAGCAAAAACTAAAGAAAGATAGACATGATAGAGAGAAACAAAGCAGACTAAATGATCAGCAGAACAAAATCAACAAAACAGATATTTGACATGAATTCTATTTTTGTCTACAAAATTGCAGATTGTCCTTTGTTGAATATGCACATAGACCAAGGGGAGACACAGGCTTTTTAGAGCCTCTAATTATTTGTGCCATTTGTAGACAGGTGTAGTGATAAGGTTTATTGGAGTCTACAATTAAGTTTATTAAGCTAAGAACAGCAGTATAATTTAAGGTAGCACAATACAAAGATTTTATACCTCCCATGCCCCAGTTTTTAAATGCTGTTACTTTCTTAATAAAGCTTGAAAATTTTTGAAAGTAGCATTTATGGATAGCTAATAGATTACTCTTTCAAATTAATGCAATGTTAGTTTTATAAAACAGTTATATAATCAATTATAATGTAAACTAGTACTGTGTCACAAAACTTAACAAGAAATTTCAACTTTCAATTAAAATTAGCTTCTTCATGGTTATTCCCATAGGGTTGATTTTACTATATGATGTTCCTAGAGCCATTATCTACAAAAGAGTGTCTCAGATTCCGGATAGAATGTATAGATCAAATTTTACACCTAATCAAACATTATCTTCTTTAATGTAGTAAGAATGTTTACACTAATTACTGATTTATGAGAGAATTGAATAGGACAGTGATAATTTGAGACATCCTTTTGTAGCTCCTGTTGTGTTGATTAAGATTTCATAAAAAATTTCCTGTATAGTTATAGGGATGACAGAGCTAAATTCATTCAAGTGAACTGACCAATATTTTGTCATTAATTGCATAATAATTGATTACATAATGGTTGCATAACAAAAATATTGCATTCATTTAAGAGATTAATCTTTTATCTATCTATCTATATGTACCTCTTTTATCCATTTATATGCATTCTTAAGAAAGTAACAGCATTTTAAAGGTTGGAGATAGGAAGTAAAACAAATCTTTGTATTGTGCTACCTTTATTGAATGTTGTGTGGTCCCGAGTATATCGATATATACCTTGGATGGTCGTTCCTGCAGTCAGGAACGGCCGATTGCTCTTCTAGTGATAATAGATGTTTGCATTAGCCATTGTATTCAACCGGAAAAGGATGGTTTCTGGGTAGTTTTATCTGTTTTGAAAAGTAGCCCCAATCCCAAATCATAGCTTTCTGGATTAATGTATACAGATTCCTGGTTGACAGGAGATTTGAAAGTTATAACTTTTTCATTGTTGATCGGACTGTTGCTTTCTGTTGCGGCTTTTCTGTCAGTTTCTCTCGTTGAGGAAGGGTCCTCAAAAGTGAGGGATGTATGACTGTTTTCAGTATTGTCAGTCATTCCTCCCTCAACAACAGGAGTAGGAAACACTATCTTCTCATCACTGGCCCTTTCTACCAAAGTGGTATGTGCCTCACCGTCTGAGGTGGAGTCCCAACTTTCTTGGGCCTCCTCATCACTTGCTAAAATTGTCTCTGTTGTGGCAGCAACCTTTTGAATGCTACTGTTATTCTCAACTGCCAAAATAGCTCCTATTGGTTTCCTCATAATATTGGCTACTGAACCCTCCTGGTCGCCTGTGAGCAATGCTGCAGTAACTAAGTTGCCTTGGGGCACCTCACATTTCTCTACTAATGGTATGGCTGGGGTATCCACCATCAAGGAATACCCCTGGTTGGCCCTTATTTTCCAACAACCACTGTCTGAGTCCTTTATTAAAATGAACCTCTTTTCCACATCAACCTTGATCAGTTTATGAATATCAGGTAAGGAGTACCCGGCAAAGCCTGGGTTCCTTTTAAGGATTTCCTCAACCAACAAATACCCACCTGGGAGAAGGCTCCAACTCTGGTGCACCATGCCCCAATATGTTCCAGAGACATTTTAATAGGTAGCAGTCTAATCTGCCTGAAGGAGTTGCCTCTTTGTCAGTATTGGAGCATTGCTCCAACTCAATCTCTGCTCTAACCTTAACCAACACTCTGGGTTCTCTGTTCCCCTCTCTGTCCCTGGCCCCTACCTTTGGGCCCACTATAGCTACCTCCGCTTCTCTGACTTGGGGTACAGACCCAACTACTGAGAGGCCTAACTTCATTTGCGGGGACTCACTCCGACCTCCTGAGTAGTCCCGTTTAAGTTTAATGGTCCTGTTGCCGTTCTGCTTGACTGAATTGTGGAGATAACAGTTCTATCCCCTGTAAATCCAGACAGTCCTTCTTAACATGTCCAAGCTTAAGACAATGGTAGCACACTCCCTCCCATGGAGACCCTCTATCAGTGGAGGGACTCCCTGAGACAGACTTACCTCCATAGTTTGGGCATTACATTTTGGAATGGCCCCTCTCCCCACAGTGGTGGCAACTTTCTGTCCCTGTCTGTCTGCCAGGTGAGCAGCTTCCTGCAATGGGGCTTGTGATGTGAGGAGTTGCTTGAATAAGTCCATCATGCCATCTTATTTTTCATGGACTTGACCAAGTTTATTTTCAAACTTCTTATCAGACTTTTCTAACTCCACTTTCCATGTACTGGCTGGGGCCCTCTCAAAGGCCATGGTATCCCTTATATGGCGCCCCTGATACTCACCGAAGGCCTCATGGTGGTCTTCATACTGCCCATCAATTACCTGCCTAACCTAACGCCTATTTGGCTTGCCATATATTGCCTGTGTGTTATGTTGGAATAGCCGTATTTTATCTATGGCCTCCTCAATACTTTGGGGCTGAAGGTTAGAGATTTGCACTCCCAACTGTTTGTTTTCAATACCCTGGCACAGCCGTGTTATGGCTTGCTCGTACATGTAATCGTCAGGAAGGTTTCGAAATGCCCTGGTCGATAAGGACAACACATGATCAGCCCAGTCCTCAACAGACTCCTCAGGGGCTTGCCGGGCATTGTTAAACTGGACCCGGACAGTCTCAGGGAGCGCCTTAAAACCAAAACGCTTGTGTAGCTTCTCCACAAGCTCCCTATAACTGACCTCCTGGTCTCTTTCTGTTATGAGGGCATAATACTCACTGGCTTTTCCCTCAAGACACCAGCAAAGTTGGTCCTTGCATTCTTGTGGACCCAATTCACAAACCCCTCATATCTTGCAAATTTTGTGAAAAAGGCCTGCCAGTTGCCCTTCCCGTCATACTTAATAATTTTTGGAACATTGATAACTTTAGAGACACTACCTAAAGTTCCTTGTGCCCCACCTCTGCTGTCAGGTCCCTTTGTGTTTTCCCTAGGCCTATCCTCATTATATGGTACTGGGTAGGCCTGTTGCCCATAGCTCCCCCCTGTGGTGACCCCTTGTTGGGGCACCGGCGTATACCCTTGATTATACTGGTTCTGGGGTTGCTTATCCACATAGGCACAGGATTGGGTCTGCCTAATGTATCCTCATCCCTATTGTCTTGCCTATCTCCATAGATTTGTGATGGGGCCTGCCTTGTGTCTTCTCCCCTATTGTCTTGCCACTTGCCATACTTACTATGGGGTGTCTCATATTGTACCCCACCAGTGTGAGCTGATTGGGTACAGGGTGCTGAACCCTGACCTGCATAGTTGCTTATGTGACCCATGGGGTACAAAGTTGTTTCCCCATAGGTTGGGATATTCTTGTCCCATGCACTGTCTTTACCAGGCAAATACGGCTCGTTCCCAATAATACCTCTGTGGTGAGGGGGATAACTCTTTTTTGGCTCACCAATATGGTGACGCCACATTTTTTTCTGTAACTGTTCCCTGTTGCCCCTGTCCCAATTCCCTATGGGTTCAGGTCTAGCCTTAGCATCCCTGGGATATGGACTATATTCTAGGAAGGCAGAGTCCATCTGGCTGGGCCCTTCCGAGGGTCCGGGAAATTGCCCCTGGTGCCATGTTTCTTGCCTAAATGCAGATTGGCCTTGTACTTGGAATGGTGTGCCCGGTGGGCCAATTTGTCTCCAGTCTATGAGAGTGTTTTCCCTGTCTAACATCTCACTATGCCTGCCTTGGGGCTGAGGCGGTGGCCCAATATTTTGGCCACCTCCATTTGGGCTAACCTGGATAAGAGGCCCCTTATTACTCGTAGGTGGGAGATTGTGGCCAAGTCTGACTCGGTCACAAAGCCCTTGCTCTCCCTAATGTCCATTATTTGCTCCCCAGTTTTTATGCCTATACCTGGAGTAACTCTTGATAGGTACAAGTGTTTAGGTTTACAACCGACATTTGTAACTGTAAATCACTGAACAACAATTTATAACAAAGTTTATTTATTTAAATAATAAACAACAACAAGCAACACATTTATGCCACAAGTTTTCTTTTATTTAATAACAAATACTTCTGCTTCAGGTAACCCGTCCTTCTGGTCTGCGGTTAACGAAGTGAACAAAACAATAACAATACGACTGGTAACCCGTCCTTCTGGTCTGCGGTTAACAGAAGTAAACAAAACAATAACACAACGACTAATAACCCGTCCTTCTGGTCTGTGGATAACAGAAGTAAACAAAACAATAACAAGTCGACTGGTAACCCGTCCTTCTGGTCTGCGGTAACCTGAAGAACAAAATAATAACATGACGACTGGTACCCAGCTGTCCCTTCAGGGTCAGCATAGTAATCTGATGTCTACTTGGACAATCTTTTCTCCTAAACAACCGTGAAGTATTCCTCCAAAATACTCCACGAGTGCCTGAAATGACTATTCCCTCGCTGGAATAAATGTTTTGATGTTGTGTAATAAAACAAATCTTAATATCTATATGATAAAATTGATTTGGTACCCAAGTGGCTAAGTGGTCTTAGTAGTTTGCCTACTGTATCAAACAGGAGGACTGGACTACAATTTTCATTTTCTAGGATGCTGAGTTATCATAAAAAAGGTTGTTGATTCTGACTCTGGGTTCTCCAGCTTCCTCTACCAATAAAATCTGACTGCCATGAAATAATGTTGAAAGTGGTGTTATACACCAATAAATCAATCAACCAATAGAATTAATTTGTACAGGGCTTTTTCAGTCCCGCCTTTACTTACTATGACGATTTTTGTTTGTAACCAATAAATCAATCAACCAAAAAAATTAATTTGTACAGGGCTTTTTCAGTCCCCCCTTAATTTACTATGATGATTTTTGTTTGTAACAAGTGTTTTATTGTCATTTTATTTCACTACAGAGCCTCCAGTAAGTGATGATGAACTAGAAAACCTAAACTCGCCAACAAACGAAGCTAACTCATCCAATGCCTCAGCAAACAATCAGAATGGGATCATAACAGTCCATCAGAATGGAATCAACTCATCCAATGCTAGAAAAAAACATCAGAAGGGGAATAAATTATCCACATAACTTACTTTATTTTCATGATTTATATTTCCGTCAAAAGTTTGTAATATAGAAAAAAAAAGTGTTTTCAGAGTTTGTAATGTATGCTTAGATGTTTCATACATGTGTGTTTTATGGAATTGGATTGATTGCTGTCTAAAGGGCCCAAACTTCATATGCACTGTTATTTACAGATGAAAATGGAATGCATCAGTCAATTACTTTTATATTAGATGATAAGTCACATGTATATATTTATGAATATTTTTTTGCTTTGAATTGTGACCTTTTAAAATTTGTAACTTATAGATGCACTAAGGGTAAAACTATAAAAAGTAAAAAGAAATTTTTAAAAGCTTTTTTTCACAATTTTTGTCTCCCATATGTAGAAATCCAGAAATCCTGAAAATCAAAACAATCATATTGGACTGTAATAGCAGTCTGAAACTTTGTTGGTAAAACTTTTATACTATTCATAATCTTAAAAAGATTCTTAGTTTGGTGTAGATAAAGATTGATTGATTGATTGCTGTTCTTTAACCCCACTTTCATCACTCTAATTAGGACTAAATTGTAGCGCTAAATTTTGTGGTTTTTCAAGTCATGGCAGACTCAGAACGATATTTGTTTTCAGCAATTTCTTGAAGCATGTCTTTCACCAGAAAAGATCCTCAATTTCAAACACATTTATGACATCATTCACCTGATAGAAGGTGCACCTGAATCCCTGCTCTAAATAAGTTTCAAGCACTTTTAGAATAGTCATTTTGCAGGATAGTCTAGAAATAATTTATGTTCCATAGGTATGTAATCATAATTGATGTTTGACTGTAGAGAAGGTGACCAACTTATTGGATTTTTATTTCCAAATATTTTGTGCAATATATGATCAAACTTTTTACACCCTTATGCTCTTCATGTGTTGGAAGTGACAATGCCTAAATTTTGGTCATGTGGTGATGGAAGTCACATGACAGATTCTTCTAACAAATGTATCCTGGAACTGCCACATTTTTTGCTCAACTTCTGGTAATATAAGTAAATACCATGATCTTTATTATGCAATTTAAATTTTATCAATATGTTGAGTAAAACAAAAGTTACAGATAAAAACGTATCGAAAATAACTGTCCTGGTTTTATCTGTCCTGTTTTTAGAACTTCCCTTTGTTCTCTACCTGAATATACATTTGGTTTGCCACAGTGACTTAAATTTTGAAAAATATTATTAGAATATTTTAGAGTTTTATTTATATTTTTTGTCTCCTTTTGAAGTAAGACAGTGAATATTTAACTGTCATCCATCCATCAAGTGCACACAGTTGTGTCTATAACATATGTATGAAAAGTCATTACAGATATAATGCTTGATATTATTGTAACCAATTAATTGTGTTTGCAAGGTCAAATGTCAAGACTTTGTATACTAAAATGGGCTGTACAATGGAGGTATCATTTTGTTAGCTCTACTCCCAGTTCATCTACTTATGTGTAAACATATCTATCAATCTAATAAGATTCTTCATTCTGGTTGATCAATTTTCTTGATTTGGTTAGAAAATACTAGGCCAAAACTTTCAAAATAAAAAATAGTTTTGAAAAGTGATTTATATTGAAAAACATTTACAAAGAATCCTCCTATGACACTGACCATTTCAATCTAATTTTTTTTAACAAGATAATTGATTTGATATCCTGTTGAAACTTTTTGCTTACTGAACATATGGATAATCTCTAAAATTCTATGAAATATAAAGAAAATGGTTGATAGATTTTTCCCCCATTATTTAATGACATAGAAATTTGTTGTAATAGTTTGTTATACGACCGCAAAAATTTTAATTTTTTGGTCGTATATTGCTATCACGTTGGCGTCGTCGTCGTCGTCTTCGTCGTCCGAATACTTTTAGTTTTCGCACTCTAACTTTAGTAAAAGTGAATAGAAATCAATGAAATTTAACACAAGGTTTACGACCACAAAAGGAAGGTTGGGATTGATTTTGGGAGTTTTGGTCCCAACATTTTAGGAATTAGGGGCCAAAAAGGGCCCAAATAAGCATTTTCTTGGTTTTCGCACTATAACTATAGTTTAAGTGAATAGAAATCTATGAAATTTTGACACAAGGTTTATGACCACAAAAAGAAGGTTGGGATTGATTTTGGAAGTTTTGGTTCCAACAGTTTAGGAATTAAGGGCCAAAAAAGGGCCCAAATAAGCATTATTCTTGGTTTTCGCACAATAACTTTAGTATAAGTAAATAGAAATCAATGAAATTTTAACACAAGGTTTATGACCACAAAAGGAAGGTTGGGTTTGATTTTGGGAGTTTTGGTCCTAACAGTTTAGGAATAAGGGGCCCAAAGGGTCCAAAATTGAACTTTGTGTGATTTCATCAAAAATTGAATAATTGGGGTTCTTTGATATGCCGAATCTAACTATGTATGTAGATTCTTAATTTTTGGTCCCGTTTTCAAATTGGTCTACATTAAGGTCCAAAGGGTCCAAAATTAAACTTAGTTTGATTTTAACAAAAATTGAATCATTGGGGTTCTTTGATATGCTGAATTTAAAAATGTACTTAGATTTTTCATTATTGGCCTAGTTTTCAAGTTGGTCCAAATGGGGGTCCAAAATTAAACTTTGTTTGATTTCATCAAAAATTGAATAAATGGGTTCTTTGATATGCCAAATCTAACTGTGTATGTAGATTCTTAATTTTTGGTCCAGTTTTCAAATTGGTCTACATTAAGGTCCAAAGGGTCCAAAATTAAACTAAGTTTGATTTTAACAAAAATTAAATTCTTGGGCTTATTTGATATGCTTTATCTAAATATGTACTTTGATTTTTGATTATGGGCCCAGTTTTCAAGTTGGTCCAAATCAGGATTCTATATCAAGTCTTGTGCAATAGCAAGAAATTTTCAATTGCACAGTATTGCACAATAGCAAGAAATATCTAATTGCACAATATTGTGCAATAGCAATTAATTTTCAATTGGAGTTATCTTTCTTTGTATAGAATAGTAGTTGATAATATATGTTGGAAATTTGCCAGACATGACTATGATGTCATTCTCTATTTTTATTTGCCAATAACTTTATGTAAATAACTTCATTGGAAATTTGCCAATATAAAATGTTGCTGATGAAGATTTTTTCCTTATCTTATCTAAAATGTTTTTAGATAATGTATGTTGGACATTTGCCAGACATGACTATGATGTCATTTTCTATTTTTATTTGCCAATAACTTTATGTAAATAACTTCATTGGAAATTTGCCAATATAAAATGTTGCTGATGAAGTTTTTTTTATTGTTTTATACAATAAACAATGTATATTCACTTTTACTACCAACCAATCTTTACCATTCAGTGATAACAAGCACTTTATTTTACATTTTAATATTTTATGATGTATTTAAAAGAGTATTTATTGTTGCAAACTCCATTAGAAATTTGAATTGATATCAGTTTTGGAAAAAGGGAAACGGGGATGTGAAAAAAAAGGGGTGGGGTTTAAATTTTTCTCATTTCAGATTTCATAAATAAAAAGAAAATTTCTTCAAACATTTTTTTGAGAGGATTAATATTCAACAGCAAAGTGAATTGCTCAAAGGCAAAAAAACACTTTTAAGTTCATTAGACCACATTCATTCTGTGTCAGAAACCTATGCTGTGTCAACTATTTAATTTTAGATTTAAAAAGTTTGAAGAAGAAATCTTTAATTGATTTGTAAAATCTTGACATTTGTTTTGTGTAAAAAAAAACCCATGTAATGTCAAAAATTTGATCACAATCCAAATTCAGAGCTGTATCACGCTTGAATGTTTTGTCCATACTTGCCCCAACTGTTCAGGGTTCGACCTCTGCGGTCGTATAAAGCTGCGCCCTGCGGAGCACCTGGTTTTAATTATAAAAAAGTGAAGATTGGCTCTATTAAAAGAAATGGGCAGAAAATGCTTTAGTATTAGTAAAAGAGTAATGTAATGATGCATTTCTTGAATGCAGCTATATCTCAAAATATGTTCATTAGGATGTTATATTGTGTTAGGATACTTTTTAATTAAATTGACAATGGAAATAGGGAATGATTCAAATAGACAACCACCCAACCAAACAGCAGATACATGTTACAGCCGAATGGGTCTTCAATGCAGAGAGAAAATCCTGCACTACATTCTTTGTACAAGGCATGATGAAGGATTTGTATTGTCAGATTGATCTGTGATTTGATATTTGCTTATCTGTGTTTCTCTTGTATTAAATCCTTATATTCTGAGAATATTGTATATTTTGTAATAATGTAACTAAGTAATTATGTTTCAATTTTTATATGTTTTTTATACATTTGTTTGCAGATTTTTAAAGTATAACAATTAGGGTAACTCATCTTATTGCTAATTGTTCCATTACTAACAGGTTTTCCTGTTAAAGGAAAAGGTATGATAATGCAATTTATTTATCCCTTGAATTTAAAATTATAAAAGTATCATAAATTTACAAAATATACCCCTTTAGAAGTTCGTAGGACATGAGTCTGTTTGCTGTCAGTATTTTTATTTTTTGATTTTGCCTCACACGTCCGCACATTGAATCAGAACTTTTAATATTTAATTAAAAAACTGCTGAATAGCCTCATTTTGAGAAGATGTTGACATTAATCTAGATACACTTGGTACAAAATGTATTCATAAACGATTTGATAGTGTGTAAGATATCTCTTTTTTGCCAAATTTGTCTCTTGTATACATTTCTACAAAACATTGTGGGAAATGACCATTTAGACCAATTATGTATATTTTGTCATGTTTATGACATCATAAATGACCATCCTGATAAAAAAATGTTAATAATATATTATCCTGTTTATTATGCCCCACCTACGATAGTAGAGGGGCATTATGTTTTCTGGTCTGTGTGTCCGTTTGTTCGTTCGTCCGTTCGTTCATTCGTCCGTTCGTTCGTTCGTCCGTCTGTCCCGCTTCAGGTTAAAGATTTTGGTCAAGGTAGTTTTTGATGAAGTTGAAGTCCAATCGACTTCAAACTTGGTACACATGTTCCCTATGATATGATCTTTCTAATTTTAATGCCAAATTAGAGATTTTACCCCAATTTCACGGTCCACTGAACATAGAAAACGATAGTGCGAGTGGGGCATTCGTGTACTGAGGACACATTCTTGTTTATGAATGATTTAACATATTTCAAAAGGTATGAGTATATTTATGGATAAATAATGCCTCTTATCGTACCTCCTCCTTATGATGTCAATTAAATAGAAAATGTTTGATCAAACAATACAAAAGTGATTGTTGTATGATGTCAATTGTTCAAGTGTTGTATTTAAAATCTGGGATAAAGTATTGCAGATTCCGAAATGACAATATGGTCTATCGTACAATCGAAAGTCACATTGTAAAAGTTTAATGCAAAGCCTTGGGCAGTCCATTAATTTAGAATTTAATTGGAATTGTGTTTTCTTGTTCAAGCAATAATGAAGCAGGGCTGTCCGATACAGGTTTTCTATTTTAGAGCAATGCATTAGAAGACATATTAGTACATGTAATACCATGGAACCTTCAGATTTTCTTCGCATTTTAAATTATTAGATAAAAATCTAGGTTTTTTTTTCTTCATGATTTATTTCTATTCCATATTGTATTTACTTTTAGTAAAATATAAAAATTATGTATAACATGTACATAACCTTATTAATTATGAATTTAAACTTAAAACATTTTTTATAATTGTATGATTAAAATTGCATTTTGGTAAATTAAAGAGATCTATTTGTATATATTCTATGCAGTGAATCTAAACCTATGAGGGTCTTGATGGGGATTCTTCTTTTATTATTCTGTCTTTTTTACAATTTTTATGCCATTATTCTCTATTGTATATAATCTAACACCCCATCATTCTGTTTCTTTTTCCTATTTTTCTCTATTCTTTATTTGATCAAATTTTATTCTGTACCTTGTGCCCATTTTTCTTTAATATGTTAACCCATCCAGACCCGTATCTGATGCTATCATGGCACATTTGTCAGATGATTGAAGGAAAGACCAATGACAACTCCTTTACTACAGCAAGCAATAACAGTATTTTCTATTACATGTACTAGAATTGTAACATATTTAATTTACAGCTTGCTGTTAGGTGTGATCAGTGTGAGCCAAGGCTCTGTATTTAATACTGTACTTTGACCTGTAATGGTTTACTTTTACAAATTGTGACTTGGATGGAGAGTTGTCTCATTGGCACTCCTACCACATCTTCTTAAATTAACTAATAAAAAAAATGCTTGATAGATTTGAATTGTTTTTGTAGTTTTTCAGCCTCTGCTGTTCACAGGTAAAACAACAACATAAGAGTAAAATAAATAAAATGAAAATTATGAAAGGTATTATTGAATATTTTTTCAATTTTTGATTTTAATGGGGGAAAAACATGAGTTGCAGATGATATTGAGTATATTTGTAGTTGATGGTCTTCTGTTTAAAGTATCAGTGTTCTGCTGTATAATAAACAGTTAAGGATATGGTTATATAACACAAGAATCAACTATACCTGGTATATCAATAATTCAACATATATAACAAACATCATTTCCTTAAAGGAAAATTGAATGTGTTCAGTTAATTTTACAAAAAAAGTATGGATTGGTCATTGCAGTCCGTTGGTTATTAAAACAACCCAACAACACAAATAGTTGTTAATTTTATTCCAACAACTATTCTGTGTACAACGTATGTTAAATCAAAAGTCAATTTCTGTATAATGATCAACATCTGCCAGCTGTAAAAGAAATTTAGAATTTAAAAATGAAGGATTATAACTCTTACTAAACTGTTCAATCAATAAAATTATTGATCTTAGGTTAAGTAAACAATCCTACACGCTATTACTCAATAGCTTCAATATACACTTTACATGTCCAACTTATACCGCATTTAGCAAACAGAAGTATAAATGACGGTAAACTTGGAACTAGAAATTGGGTCTTTTTCTCAAAAAGTAATTAGATAACCTCCAATTACCACATGTGGAACAGGATCTGCTTATCCTTCCGGAGCACCTGATATCACCCCTATTTTTTGGTGGGGTTTGTGTTGCTTATTCTTTAGTTTTTTATGTTGTGGCATGTGTACTATTGTTTGTCTGTTTGTCTGTTTCATTTTTAGCCATGACGTTGTCAGTTTATTTTCAATTTATGAGTTTGACTGTCTCTCTGATATCTTTCGTCTCTTTTACATACTAGTAGTTTTGACTACAACATCTGGCCTATACAGCAGTTTAGACCTCAATTAATGTGTCCATTCATGGCAACAAAGTATAAATAACGCACCCAGTTATATTTATTCAATGTATTTAATTTAGGCAGAGAAATAAAATATATTATGTCTCTGATTAATTTGTAGGCTAGAAAATAATCAGTGTTAGTGTTATTCTTCCGTTATTTAAATATCGCTGATTACTTGATGATAGCAGACATGAATATTCAGACAAGTTTATAAAAGTATAGAAAGTGGAACTTGCTTTAGCACTGTGTTTCATGTCGATTCAAATTTTTATCTTGCTGAAAAGGTAGAAAAATGTAAACGTCACAAGAACCTGATGCAAAAAAATTGTTAGTTATAACCCATTCATTATATCTTAAATCAATTATAATCGTAAATGTATCTTCGAAACGCCGGCAAGTCCTGTTCGAAGCTTAGTTAGATAGTTTAAAATCTAGTTCCACCACATGCATGACATGCCTTCTAGTTAAGATGTGTCTAATTCTTGACTCTTTTTTCACTAATGTTGCACTGATCTATAGGGTTAAATTTATGCAGAAGGATTTGTTTTTTTTATTTTTTATTCGAACAAGAAACGATATCATAGTTGAGGTTAGATCTTCGAATGAAATTTTGAAATAGTAAAATATATTTATATGAGAAAAAAAATAGAAATAAAATAACATTGTTTTGAAAATATTCAACTACTGTAGATATATCAGCATACTAAATATATAATTATAATACTGATTTAAGCACAATTTCAATTGTCGGACATCTGTTACTCATTACTCACATGCATCTCTATCTCCTGATTCGGTTGTCTCGGAGGAGTCCAAACTGTCAAAACTTTACATTTGCCTAGTTTTCCTGAAATAAATAGGCCGATACTTCAGAGAGCAGAACATATTGTTAAAATAAAGTGAAGAGAAGCGAACGATTGCAATGTTTAAAGGGGCACTAGCTGTCAAATTCATTGTAACCGATTTGAATCAAATTCTCATATTTGGTTTATAACAATTTAAAACATTTATCCAAACTATCAAAAGTCTAAAATAAACAGTTTACAGAGCATGGGGTAGATAATATATAGGTTCGTTTCGTGTGTATTTTAGTCCAGACGCCATCTAATTAACTATCGATTTGACCTTAGATGACCATATAAGCGATGTAAACAAAAATAAAGATACGAATAGATTAAACCAACACGTGCAATTGCATTTTTATAGGTCTGTTTGATTTGATTTTATAGATTAAAAATAGATGTTTCTCATTGTTTTTAACCATATAAGAATGATTTTATGTGCATCGAATTAGTAATCAAATGATTTACCGTAGTTTCACTTTCATTGTTGACATTCTTTTTCTTTAAATAACCAGTACACGTACAATGCATGCGTTGTCAATCTCTAGCTAGGGGTTAACTTGAAGTTCACATGAATACCGGTTAGAATGATGATGACGTTTTCACTTGCAAGTGAATCAGTCAAAAATTATGTTTAATCGCTTATTTCAACAAAATTAAAGGAAATTGATTGCTAAAAGCCAATTATTATTTCATTATTCCAATTTGATTAATGATTGATCTAAAAAAAATCATACTTTATTTTTTTATATATATCGTAGCTAGTGCCCCTTTAACAACTGTTGCTCAAATAATAAACCCGTTCGGGAAAAAAATGTTTCCCCTTAAATATATTTATTCAAGAGCATAACTAACCCTTGAGTAGATTTATGTTTACTGAATTCACCATTTCACATGAAAACTGACATAGATTCTAAAATGGTGGGACCAATTTCATTTCATTTTTGTTTCACCACTAGTCCTTTTCAAATATTGTTTTAATCTTTACTTGAATTAACAAAAGCGTCATATTTATTTTTACATTTTAAAATTTGTTTAATCGTTCAAAATAAACTTTTAAAGAATATATTAAAGCTCCTCCAGTACTAATTTTTCACAAGAAATAAAGTTACTTTCCGAGTATGACAACTTTAAGTATTTTTTTACAGACAATTAGCAATTTAATTTATCATTATCGAGATTGATGTATACTAGTATATGTTATTCAAAATAAACGAATTGGACATTTGGAAAATGCTATGCTCAAACTTAAGCAGGTATTAGTAAACTAAACCATTCTAAGTACTCCCAGATCTGTACTAAGTGTTTTATTTTGTTAGGATGTACAAGTACCCGGCCACATCCACTTGAATTTGTATTTTTATCAATCTTATGAGTTAAGCCTTTTCAACTGATTTTAATAGTTCGTTCTTATGTTGTACTGTTACACCACTGTCCCAGGTTAGGGGAGGGTTGGATCCCGCTAAGATGTTTAAACCCGCCACATTCTGTATGTATGTGCCTGGCCCAAGTATGGAGCCTGTATTTCAGTGGTTATCGTTTGTAAATGTGTTACATATTTGTATTTCGTTCATTTTTTTGTACATAAATAAGGCCGTTACTTTTCTCGTTTGAATTATTTTACATTTTCATTTCGGGACTATTTATGATTATGCGGTATGAGATTTACTAATTGTTGAAGGCCGTACGATGACTTATAGTTGTTAATTTGTGTGTCATTTGGTCTCGTGCGGAGGGTTGTCGCATTGAAAATCATACCACACCCAGCAGGCACTTTATTAATAGTCGTGTCCATTACCAATCCCAGCAAAACGTATTAATACCTTTGTCAATAAATGATTTATATATTGCTTCCTGTACAGACTTTTTTTAAAACAAATATATTGCGTAACTTATACATTTATTTTGTAGTTATTTTCATCGTCACCTGATTTGACCTTTCTTATGTAAAATAATTACTGTTAGAAAGGTGTATGTCTGTTATAAGTTGAGGTTATAAAATTATAATGATGTGTGGTAATCAAGTAGAAGTATTCGATGTCCAGTGAGGTAAAAATGATTAAGCTGCACCTGGTGTTTCGGATATCATTTAGGTCATTTTTGACCAAGGCCGTAAATCCTCATCAGGTACCCTAGCCTTGTATCATAAGTTACGCAATATATTTGTTTAAAAAAAAGTCTGTACAGGAAGCAATACATAAATCATTTATTGACAAAGGTATTAATACGTTTTGCTGGGATTGGTAATGGACACGACTATTAATAAAGTGCCCTTAAAATAACACTACATTTGATATGTTACCAGAGCAAGAACTAATCAAATTGTAATTAAATAGTATTTATTATGATACAAGGCTAGGGTACCTGATGAGGATTTACGGCCTTGGTAAAAAATGACCTAAATGATATCCGAAACACCAGGTGCAGCTTAATCATTTTTACATCACTGGACATCGAATACTTCTACTTGATTACCACACATCATTATAATCTTATAACCTCAACTTATAACAGACATACACCTTTCTAACAGTAATTATTTTACATAAGAAAGGTCAAATCAGGTGACGATGAAAATAACTACAAAATAAATGTATAAGTTACGCAATATATTTGTTTTAAAAAAAGTCTGTACAGGAAGCAATATATAAATCATTTATTGACAAAGGTATTAATACGTTTTGCTGGGATTGGTAATGGACACGACTATTAATAAATTGCATCTTCTTTTTTTATAAATATTATTGTTATACAAATATGCACATTCACAGTTCCTTAATCTACCGATTCATATATCTTTGCATTGCACAAGGTCATATGGTTTCCCTAAATGTAAATGAATACTTGATCCTAAATTCATTGGATAGCGGATGAGTCCTGATTGGTACTTTATTTTTAACGATACATGTTTTTATCAGTTGTTATTGGGTTCGAATTAGCTGACTGTACCTGCGTGTACTCTCATATATGTACTTTGTGTCTTTTTTGTTATGGAGATAAATCATAAATTTCCTGCCATACCCAATCCGTGTTGTTGTTTGACGTTTTTCTGCTTTGTATCGATCTGATGCCATTTTCAACCGATAATTATTTTTTATTCTTATGTTGTACAGTTACACCACTTTCTACATTTGGAAATGCCTGTACCAACTTAGGAATATGACCGTTGTTGTCCATTCGTTTGATGTGTTTTATCATTTGATTTTGCCGTTTGATTAGGGACTTCCGTTTTGAATTTTCCTCGGAGTTCAGTATTTTTGTGATATTTACAGGTAAAGGATGGGGTTGGCGACAGCAAACTTGTTTTACCCCGCCGCATTCTTTATGTGCCTATCTCAAGTCATGACCAGGAGACTGAAGTTTAGTGATTGTCGTTAGTTAATGTCTGGGATATTTGTTTTTCGTAAATTTGCTATATGTCAGTTTTCCCTAATTTGAATCGAATTATATTCTTCATGTCAGGGTCGTTTATAGCCGACTATTAGGTATTTTCTCCCCCATTATTGATGTCCGTACGGTTGCCTATAAGTATTGTTCACATCTACTTCATTTGCATTTTGGTGCATAAAAACAAAATTCAATGCTTTGAAAATTAATTTCTCACAACAAAAAAACCCGCTAAAATTTGAAGTCATAAATAATTATACAAGGTCATATAATTCAAAATATTGACCCAGTTATACACAATTTGAAGACTAGGGGGACAATCTGATTGCTATGGTATCTATTAATTGGCTTTGGAAAACACTAACCATTGTTGTTTAAATCATGAGAATATTTAAGTCATTTAATAAACTGGTAAATTCATTTAATCTAAAATTTAGAAAAATAAAAAGACTCGATATGCTGTATTTTTATAAATCTATTTAAAGTATACTTATACCCAAGCCTGTCCAATGTTTAATTGAACGAAAGATTTGAAAAATATCATTTTCAAAATAATTTTCGTTTGTATTAATGCGTAAAGGGAATAATACTGACTAAATAATCTTGTGATGATAAATGATTGTAAAGTCCAAAAATACCCACCAGATTTCCAACAAGAATATAACTCCGCAGTAGTTGCCACTAAGACAGCTAAACAACAGCACACCACTAAATATATTACAATTGGTGACTCATTTTCTTCAACTACTACAGCTATTTCTGTATGATCTAATGGAATATCTGAAAATATTAATCGAAAAGAAATCGCGCAAACAGACGGGAGGTATTTGTAGTAGTTATTTATGAACAGGCCGAGACTCATGTCTAATATCTGTTTCTATTAAAGCCAAATCGTGCAATTTCAACTTAAAATCATTCAATTGGTCTATGCATGAGATTTATGTCTAAAACATAAAAAAAAAATCAGAGCAGTCAAGTTTAATTAAAATTGCACATGTCCATCATTTTCTGCAAAGTTAATGTAAATTGATCACTCAATCGTTGAATTCTAGGCTTAAAAACTTAAACTTAATAATTTAATACTTCTGCAGATATATCCCTTACCGAGAACCGTTCACGTAAGTTTGACATCAGAATTCGCCACTGGTTAATGCATTTTCATTTTGGTCTTAATCAACATCATATGAAAGGTTTAAACAATAAAATTATTAAGTTTTGTTAAGTCAATTTCAGACTCATCCACTGCTGTAAATTTCGTACTCTTCGGCCAATTCTTAAAGTCCTGTTCAGTAGTTTTTCAGAAATTTAGTTTTAGACTGATATGTATAGATGATAAACAACTACAAAAAAAAATCGGAACAAAGACCGGACACATCTTAACTGACTGCAAGCTAATGTCAGTTCTGAATTTTCCGCAGTGGAAAATATGAAAAATAGACACAAAGACTGAAAATTACTCTGTATTTCATGGTTCAGTCTTTTAAGAATCGTTTAGATAAAATGACCGTTTCAGATCAAAATTGGTTTATTACTGTACAAATTCCGGTCAATTCATTGTCAGTGTGATTTTGAAATTTACAGTACTTAAGCGCTGATTGTATGATTTCGAAGATGGTCATAAAAATGTGTAAAAATCAATTTTTCAACGTTCGAACGACTTATGGAACTTAGGTCAGTATAACAACATTAGGGCACCCTGTAAGAATAATTTAAAAGAGCTTGACCCAACAGATATACAAGACGCACAAATTAATTACATTTAAAAATTTTTCACTTTAAAAATTATGGTATTGAATGACTTTATCATTTCGGGTTTGAAACTCTCGGAGCTATTTTATATTTCTTGCTTGACAATATTTGGCTCCCAATTTTTACTCATGGATGTAAGTTTATAAATATGAGTCATGCATTCGAAAATCGGTAGTAAACGTATTCATGTAGAACAAGCATACAATTTCTCAAAATATAAAAAAAATATTTGTATCAGAAAGAATGGAGTCCTGTTTCGAGACTAGTATAAACAAACTATGGTTACACTAAAAAAAAAGCACTTCGGAAGCATGAAAATTTGAGGGTTGTTTGAATAATTTCCTTGTTTCTCAATGTATGATTGTTCCCTGTATATTCAACCCCTTAAAACTGTTAAAAATCAACAATTTTGAAGTTCAAGTGATCGACGCTGATATTTCACGAATCTACTTTAACTAAGCAAAGTCAAACATTCTATTTGAAGTCGATTTGCTAATAATAACAAAACACTGAACTCTGGGGAAAATTAAAACGGAAAGTCCCGTATCAAAAGGTCAAAATCAAATGCACAATCACGTCAAATTAATGGAAAACAACTGTTTTATTCCTGACTTGGCACCGACATGTCCTTATGTAGAAAAGAACTTAGACGCACACAATTATAAGTGTTAGTTTCATGTATTGCTGGTGGACTACTACAGCATTTCTGTAAATATTGACAATGCAATTTCCCATAGAAACTCCTTTTACAGCTAAAACTATACAACTTTTACTATGAAGTTTTGAAATAAATCTTATCCTAGAATTGAACGTTCATATGCACCACAATTTTTTTCAAAAGTCAAAATAAAGGGCTGTGCGGCATATTTTCAACGTTTATATGCCCTGAACTTCTCAGAGTTTAAACTAACATTCAGTTTCTTAACTACCCCTACCTCGAATGAAAGGTTACCACAGATTTCAATGTAAACAATATGCACGTGTTTATTTACTGGTAACATTCCCAAGTCAAGGCCGTAGCTAGGCATCTTATTTTAGTGAGGCAAAATAATTGAGCCGAGCGAAGTGATGCGAAATTTTTTTTTGGAGGGTATGAAATGAATGGTGCAAAATCCTGCATTCTAGGCATTTTTAGAGAGTTTGATAATGTTTTGAATTTGGACACTTTTTATATATTTTTTTTTATATTTTAAGACTTTTACCAACACCAAATTTTTAACAACTTTATTTAAATTTATATGTAAGATAATCATCCAAATATCACTGATTTGAGTCTGCTGCCAGAACAAAACAAACATCGATTCAGTAGAGTTTGCCAAATTTTTCTATGGCCGGTTCAGTCAACTCGTTTCAGAATCATAATTTGGTCTGCTGATATCCTTATCGCGATTAACATGGCAAGCCCGCACAATCTCTCGCCACTCATGCATGCTCTTTTCCAAGTTTTCAGTCGTTTCAGGGCAGTCTGTGTTTCTAAAGGAAGCACATTATCATCAACACAACGATCAATGTCTTCTTCCAATTCCTTCTCCATTAGCAATTTGGTAGCAGCATCGGTAGTAACAGTTTTGTTTAAAAGGGAATTAAGCTTTCATGTAAGCACCATCATACAGTTGCAGTTACAAAAAATTAAACTCGCTTTTATGCTGACAAAGAGTAGACAAACTAAGGATAGAATGAGATGAGATAAATGTATATGATTCTATCTATAGAGTATATATGGTATGGGTACAGGGGTATTGGAATGGAGTTTTTGACGTTTACATGTAGGTCCATAATTTCAAATTATTTCTGGAAATAGTTGGTGGTATTTTAGTTCCAGAATCTATAAATTTAGGGGTTAGGGGTATGGGGTGTCCGATTCAGAAACCCCGAATATAAAGAAACGAAATTCCGTAGTCCCGAATAAGTAGAGACAAAATCCTGTGTCAAAGGTTTTACCATTCCTCAATAATATCAAATTGGAATATGGGATATTCTTTCAATTTTTAAGGTTAAAGAAACATGGATAGAAACTAATCCATGCATGTTTCATATTATTTATATTTTATTTATCTGTAAAGAGAAAGATTAAAGTTTCGTGAAATGACAGGACTGCCCCTTGCGATGACTTGATTTGTCAAAAGTTGGTTAAACGGAGAAATGAATACGCAGACAGAACTGCCCCTTCCGAATACCAGTACTTGATTTGTCAGTCTACTTATCGTTTTTGGATTGTTCTAATGAAGTTATATACAATACTCAGACTCTGTTCACAAAAAAACTAGTTTACTAGAACTATTCCTTCTTTACCTTCAGTGTCGCTTTTCCTTTTCTGCAAGAGCCTGTTTTTAACTAGAGATCCATGATGATTATCATTACTAGGTTAATGTAATCAAGAAGCATCACCCGTTAAGATACTGAGTTATATCCAGGAAGAATAGTTTAAAAGGAATGATGACAAGTTATATAGAAATTAAGGTTGAGACAGAACAACAAATGACTATTATATTGATATATATGTATAAAAAAAATAATGTGTCGAAATTTTAGTGAGGCAATTGCCTCACTTGCCTCAAGGGTAGCTACGGCCTTGCAAGTTATGTCTCTGTGAGATGGAACACAGAGAGCATAACTGGGAACCAGTATGTAAACAAAATTAATTTCTATGAATATTCAAGATCTCCTCAAAAGAGGCGTGTTTTTACAAGTTATATTTACAAAGTGCAACCTACATATTGTACCTGAGTGTTTCATCAAATCAGTAATAAGTGCGTCAAATTTCACGTTTTAAATTAATAAATTCTTGGCTTCAAATATTTTGAGTTTGAGCGTTCCTGGACTGAATGTTAAACCAGAAAACTCTTCAGATGTATCAAATTACTTTCATTTCCTGACTGCAAAATCAGTACAGTTGCAGTCTAAATTGTGAAACATACCTTATATGAAGTCAGGTTTGTATTTTACAATGATGTCATTTTTTCAAGCTTATCGTTTTAAATAATTTAAAACAAATATTTTCTAAATTGAAGTGAGATCACTCATACCAATGCCACAGGTAATAAATCATTTATTGTATCGCCAATGAGGTATAGGAGAGAGAACAAGAACACCTAAAGCTAAGGCGTACTCACAAATCGACTAATCTTTGATTTTAATCTAGCACTTGCTAAGATGACGGTATGAAGATAAGAGACAACAATCTCTTGCTTAAGGATGAAACATGAGTACGGCAGCATTTCAAGAAAACTGTCACATCTGCTTACAACGATATGATATTTACCCAATATTGTAAAATTTACGAATTACGAAAGGAGATCTCATGTGTTGTGTATTAGTAATTACTTTACCTTTAATTTCTATTGAAATTTGATTTGTTCCTATTCCTATGCTATTATTAACCTGGCATACATATAAGCCGGTATCATTTCTTGTCACTTCATTAAGTGTATAAGTTGAATTCCATATGAGAGTGTTGTTGTCTTTTGACCATTGTATATTTGTCTTTGCCGGATTGCTAATACTTGAGCAATTAAATATAACACTGTGACCTTCAAGAATGTCCCTGTTTGGCCACATAGATACTTCAACAACTGGACTGTCTGAAAGTATTTTTCACATGTAAATGATTTTTTTTATCTTTCTAATTTCTTAATTATTAGAGTGTCCTATTATTATCTAATTTTATAGATGTATCTTCCTTTTGTTTTTTTTATATTGTCTCTTTTATTTATAAAACAATAAAAATAATATTTGAACTATAACAATAAAAAATATAATGTTAGCATACGCAATTTTTTTTCTATGGTCGGGTTGTTGTCTCTTTGGCACATTTCCCATTTCCATTCTCAATTTTATGTAAATATAATGATTATTGAACCCATAATTTAACTGAGTTTGAGGGGAAATGTGGAAAATTACCAGAAGAGTTGCATGTGATATGAATATGTTGGTACAAATCCTCTGTACTTAAAATTCAAGTTACCCCACAATGCACACTCAAAAACATATCTTTTTCTTGCTCTGCTATAAAAACTATTTAACCTAATGTTGTGTTACTTAAAACCAGAGAGACAAACTAGAATGTAATGATATGATCTGGAAAATACATTTTTGTGATCGTCTTACATAAATAAAAAAAACAACACTTGTAAATCATGTTTTTACAAATATTATAATAATCAAATCAAAGAAATATGATTCCTTTATCATATTTTTCATGAAAGCGATAGTTTCGGAGTTATCTTATCTTGTTGTATTTTTTTTTCAATACTATCATTTTTCATTATGACAATGAGAGGCAGTTTATTCATGTACAATTGTATGGTGTAACGCAATCAATTATAAGTTTTTGATAAAAGTAAAACAGCAGAAAATTCCGACCTCCAATGAAAATATAAAACGAAAAGTCTTTTATCAAATGCCAAAATCAAAAGCTCAAACACATCAAACGAATTGAAAACAACTGTAATATTCCTAACTTGGTACAGGCATTTATTATGTATAGAATAAGACAGTTTATAGCGTTTATTCAGTTAGGAATCTTAATTACACAATGATATGGGAGCATATGAACACAAGCAGAAAAAGAATGTTTTGTTCTGTTTTATTTGATTTCTTGTATAAAAGAGCCTTCCGCAAAATATTGTAAACGGTATAGTTGATGTTTGTCGCTTTTATATGGTTTCCCCTTTTAATTATTATATGTTAATTTTGCAAAATTTGTCTTTTGCCAACAAAGTCGATGACATACACAACAAATCCGGGTTACAAACTAAAACTGATTAACTATTCCTTTTTCCCATGTAAATACGACTGTTTACAGCATTTTCAGTAGTGAGGAATCTTTATCACACATATGGATACTAACAGAGAACAATTTTTTTCCTGTTTCATTTATTTTCTGTATTTCAAATTTAAGTTGTGAAGTATAGAATAAAAGAAGTCCATGTAGTAATTACTTTTTTCAAAGCTGTAAAGAAATGTGAGGAACACTTCGTTTCTCAATGGATAAAGTAGTATATCATTCTAAATTGTGCTTGTTACCGCTTTGTCAACACTGTCATCATCGTTTACCGAAACGGCGTGACACAGACATCTGATTTATCTACAGGACATGTAGAACACCTACTCTCGATTCAGATATTGACGGGCCGCCAATTGATGTTAGTGTTTGCTATTTAGCACCTTGATGAACAGAAGTAAAATGATACCAATTTGTCAATAATGTTAATTGACTGTTAGATTGATATTTTAAATTTGTTTTTCCATGTGATTATTTACTTAGTTATTTGATTTTATGTATACAAAAAATAATTACAAAGTATTCAACATATATACAAAATTTGATTCCCTTTTTGTTTTCCAGAAATATTTTTATACTTACAGAAAACATTAAGTATCACCGTTTTTGTTAATTTATAGGTTAACATTTCATGTACAACTGTACATGTAAAATTGTTTTTATCATTTTTTCGACTAGCATGGAATGAAATGTTACTCCATTCCGTTTCGTAACTGTTTAAAATTATGTCTTCAGTATTGTTACTCCAATACACTGTTGCCTTTGGTATACCATCACCTGAGTAACATGATAATGTAAGCTCGGCATTTTCCGTTATATTGATTGTGCTGGTATTCTGGGAGACTGAATTCACCAAAATAATATCTTCTGGAGCCTCTAAATGTAATACATAAGTGAAAAATGTTACGTGAATATAATGAAACAGTTTAAGATACTGCTTTTCTGAAATAACTCGAATGTAGAATTGGAATCATCATAAATCATTTGCTTAAAACGTAACGAAAAGATATTACTGCAATATTATTACAGAATTTGCTTAAGTACATTACACATGACTATACATATATATATATATATATATATATTTAGTCTCAAAAATAAGTTAGCCTAACTATGTAAGACCTACAAATTGGCGTTCAAAATTTAGACCATTGCTTCTGTGACATCGCGGCAACTCCGCTTTCACTGTGTTTAGCACGCTAGACCATTTAACTAACTAGGTTTGATATGACAGAATGGTTATAAACTGATCATCCTCTAAGACGGAAAAACATAAGTGATCTGAAAGATATACCATCCAACTTGTCATCACATTAATCTACTAACGAAACTTTATTTTTTTTATTTTGCCCAGTTGGTCGAGTGGCCTATAGCGCTGGACACAGTGTAGGCATAGATGCTAAGATATGTCAGAACACGGGTTCAAATCCCGCTGAGGTTCGACCAAACCAGATTAACGATTTATCATCTTTGAACTAAGTTTGAGACGAATTATATACATATTATAGTGTTAGCCCTGTATAACTACAGTTTGTCTGACGGAGAATGTTTAGACTATATATATATACATATATATATATATATGTGCTTAGATGTTAGAGTAAATCTGAGACTTTTCTTGCATAATAAAGACTACAACACAAGTTTCCATATGTTTCGGCCGTTACAAACGTTTTTGATTGGAACTAAATTGTTATTTTAAAACAACATTTACATCGATTAAAAACATTACATACATTTACTTCTTTAGATTATCTGTCAAATTATGTGCCAAATACTCTTTCTATTGCAGTGACTTTAACCGAATGGTTATTTTGTACATTATATATACATAACAATATTTAATCTGTCAAAGTGATGTAGTTTTTTTTTCGCTTCATCTGTCAGACTAAAAGAAGATGATGCATTTTGATTTTTTGGTATTCATCAAAAGAGCGGATTTGGAGAGGAAAACAGGTGTGTTTGTGTGTGATTTTTCGGTGTTCTTACTACGTTAAGTAAATAGTCGTAATTCCTTGATGTATTTGGACCATACGCTAGATGTATATATACTCGTTTCGTTATTGACTGGTAGAACCATTTTGGTATTTAGACCATATAGGTAATTTTTGAAATGAAGCTGTCCATGAAAACACCGTATAAAATGCGTAACAAACGTTTCGTTATGTCAATGCAATATCGTCCGTAGATAAAATCATGTTTGCTTGACAAAAATATCCAAAATGATATAGTTAACCTAAAATATCGAAAGAGTTATTGGTCCGAATGGGTATATGTTAGTTATAATGAACAGCTGATTGACGCGTTTATCAAACATCCTTATGTCGTCACATAAGCTGTACAGCATAACTCACATATACAAACATGATAGTTCAAAAGTTAGCGCTATTAATGTAACCATGATATAAAAAGCCAGAAAATAAGGGGAAAATAAGATAAGGCATAGATTCCCCTATTATATATCATATAGGAACTTCTAGGAGCCTGAGATTGAGATTGAATATCTGCAAATATCCAAAATTGTCTGTTAATTGTATACTATGCATCATATTATAACAGTTATATATAAGTCATTTTACCTACACATTAGGGGTAACCATTTATTTCGAACTATATAAACTCCTACGGCATGTTGGTCAAGTAGGGTCACTAGAACCGTCAAGTTTAAATGATTATAATGATATAATTTTAACCGATATATAAACCGTATATGTTTTTTCCAGTTAGATTATGAATCATTTTTTATCATTTCTTTATTTGAAAAATGAAAGGGATGTTGTTTGTACTGTCTCGGTATTTTTCGGTATTTGTATGTAAGCATGTGTGACCTGTCTACATAGTTATTTCCTGAAGTATAATGTCAACGCTATACACTACAACTCTCTACGTAGGAAATCATAATAGAAAATAGAAGCCCTGAAATATCAAATCAACTGGGAGATATATATATTCTATAGGCAGGTGCAGCTGGAATGATGAAACATACAAATTGGTGAGTTCCCAGTTGCGAAGATGAAAGCATATTTGTGTTGTGAAGTTTTGTTTTCAACTGACCTTCATTGTCAATTTCTAGATGTAAGTCTAGATATGACAATGTATCAAGCAGACTTGACATTATCTGTTGTTTCCTGTGTCGGATTTGAACTAGATTAGATAGAGGGAATTACGAGGAACAATCACACACACGTGATTGTAAATGTCACCAAGTGGAATTACCTTTTGACACAATGCAAGTAAAATATGCATCTAATTAAAGAAAAATAGCAATTACAGAAGTATAATTATACTACATACTTTTTAGATAAACGAAAAACATTTCTGTAAGGATCTTTCCTTGATCTCTGGTAGTACACTTGTATGTTCCCTCGTGTTGATATGTAATATTAGTGATTTTAAGATTACATGTTCCATTAAACGTATTCTGTACTATTGTAAAAGAACGATTCTGTAGTGTAGGGTTGATTTGACATTCGTCTGTTACAGTCACAAATGTATTATCAATTTTAATCAACCATTGTAGAGTTTCGTTCACAGTCATCCTGTATGGACACACGAGGTCAATCATTTCACCAGGACGTACATATTGAGTTTTATTTACAGATGAATCTAGAATAAAATAGACGGCTCATCCTAATTATAACACCAAAAACACCCGAACATAATATTTTTTATGGTTGTATTACATTAAGCCTTTTAACACATTGAAGTGGTGCTTTACTTTGGTTTCATCATAACAAACGGACAAAAGTGGCCCTACTTACACCTTAAAAACTACTTTGAGTACAGTCACCTTTCAATTTATAAAAGATTTAAGTCCTGGCATCTACGAGATACATAAAAGGTAAATGCAATTTGTGTTTCAGAAAGAAATAATCTTTTATTTTTTGGATTTTGATGGGCATTTTTTTTCTCTTTCTGCAGCAGGTGTTTTTTCTTCAGGGATCTGACAAAATAAATATTTTTATACGGTTTATCTATTTGATTTGCAACTTCAACTACTATAAAATATTACAAGCCGTTTTTTAAATATTCACATTCACATTGTCCAGTGCTATCACAACAGCCATTATTGACATTGTTGGTACAAGCAGTTTCTCAGTTACATGTTTATATGATTATTGTCTTTGATGATACATTTGATTTCATAAACTCCACATTTGTTTTGTGATTTGAGGTCAATATTTCTTGAAAAACAGACATATCAAAGTGGACAAATAAAAAAGACACTATCAATACGACTCTTTTTTTTATTGAATGATATGAACTATATGATCAGTATCCACATATAACCAGCATTTTACTCAAGATAGTTGTATTAGTGGCAAGTAAAATGAAAAACTACAATTTGAATAAATGAATGATTATAACTTTGCCAAATGTTTGTTATCGTTGTTAACGTTTTTTCATGAACGCCACACACAAAGTTATTAGCACATTTTAATATGTGTTGCAATGTTTTGATGTAGCTCTTTGGTCTGATATTTTTAGAGAGTCTTTCCCATAAAACGTACACTATGTATTTTTGTTGTCTTTAATAATTAAATTAGAGACTGAGACTACGAAAAAGAACCAGACGACTCCGACGGAATATGATTTTATCACAACTTAAGCACCAGACAGAGAAAGTGGACATATTTTTGAAAAAAAACCGCCCATACATGTTTCCACCGGCCACGTACATTTCATAGTTGTCTGAAATTGATTATCAAATTGATATTTATGACATATGAATAAAATTAATATGATCTACGATTATAATAATAATTTTTGAAAACTAGTTCGGAAACCGTTTTCCAAATCAGTAAGTATTTAACGAGGTTTCAATCTCATACATCCAGTAAAATAAACTTATCATGTTTAGAACAAAGATGTTAATCGTCTCGAGCTAAGTATGCACCATATTCTAGTTAAGTCGTAACTCATGGACTTAATACATGTTGACTATTTCGTATTATATTTTTTTTTTAAATTTTCATGATTTTGATGGGTTTTTTAAATATAGAATTATGTTCTAGGACCCAAGGAAGCGACATTTAATAGATCCCTCTTAGTAGATAATGTGTTGTTACTGATTCAAAAAGAGTTACTTATGAACAAGTTTTCTTTGATAGCCCGATAGGAAATTAAAAAAAAGTCAAGAAAAGCTTACCATTTGAATAATATTCATGGAAGAGTCCTTTTCAAGGCAATGTTCCTTCAAATATGGGTTTTGACTTAATCCATTGAGAATATATATTTCGCTTGTAATGGCAATTTTGATGTACATATGGTAAAATTGTAATCGACAACTAACATACATCAATTGTTAAGACGATAAGGCAAAGTAACAACATCATATTAACTTTAAAATATTGAATAAAAGAAATATATTACCTCCATGGCTTACATTAAACAAGATAATCAAAATGATCACTAATCTTGTATTAACCAAACATTCTAAAAAAAGTAATTGTAAATCAGTCAAATATTTTACACAGAACGTATTCGAACCAAAGCGGACAAAGAAGAAATGAATATGTCACTAGTGAACGTACAGTTTTGAACAAACAACGTCTCTATTGACAACAGAATGCTTTGCACAGTTTTCCAAGATTTGCTACAGAAAAATGACTTATTGTATGAATATTATTAAGGTTATTTATGCCCGGGATAAGAAAATCCTTTGTTTTTCGAATAATTCATCCTTTTGAAAACAGTAAATTTATCAAAATGACCATATATTTGATATTCATGTCAACACCGAAGTACTGAATACTTTGCTAGTGATAGATACCCTCGGGGACGAAACGTCCATCAGCAGTGGCATCGACCCAGTGGTGTTATAGTTATCAAAGGTACCAGACTTATAATTTAATACGCCAAGTGAAAACGTTCAAAGTAAAATTATTACAAGTAAGTATATACGTTTCATTATCTGATACCCCGTTTTTGTACCCTTTCACTTTTACATTTTGCAATATAATGTAACAAGATGATAATGTGATGCAGATATTCCTGTTCCATTATATGGCTTGTGCTCAGAACTGTATGAATTAGCAGCAGATGCAAGTAATAATTCGTCATGTCAGTCGTATTTGTTTTGTAAATTGTTTTGTTATTGATAAGGCCGTTAGATTTTTCAATTTTATTGTTACATATTTTTTTTTATGTTGGTACCTTTTATACGGTATGATTTTTTTCTCATTGTTGAACACTATATGGTTGCCTATAATTGCTTTTATCCACTTAATTTGACATTGGGTGATATTTGTCTCATAGGTATTTATACAACATTCTATATAGTTCTAAATAATAGGTAGTACCCTTATCTTTTCTTAAAGACTGGGATTACATTGAATTTTCTAGTAATGTTATACGTCGTCTTAAATCTAATAGAAATTTTTCCACTGCTAGCTCTGTAAACAATATTGGTTGTATATTGTCTGGTCCTGCTGCCTCATTTGGACGAACTTTAACTTCATCTCTTGGTTTTGCTATTTAATTTTCCGTTCTTTCTTAATAGTATTTCATTGAAAATGTAAATAGAAATCACTAGTTAATTGCATAAAATTAGGTAAGTACTAGCAATTTATGAATAATATGACAACAATTATACAGATTGCCCATGTAATGAAACAATTCGTTGATTTATGATTTCAACTGTTTCAAGCGAACGCTTTACAACTAACTTTATTTTGCCTTTAACTTTTTTTTAACATTAGTTATGAGTCTTTCATAAACAACATGCGCGTCTGACTTTCAAAGTGTTTATTCGGGTATCTATGTAATATAGTATGCCATAAGACAATAACTAGTCTATAATTCTAAATACCTAATGACTGGAAATTCCTTGTTTTTGCTATGCTTTCCATATGCTCAGAAATCACAATTTGGTTTTCTTTTCTGGAAAGAAATATACAGAATGTTACATGCATGTATAATAAGTCACAGGATATTTTATCCTATCAATGAATATTTTAAGGCGTGTGATTTTAAAACTATTTACAACGAGAACATTTTTCATATTTCAAATTGATACAGATTATTGGGAATTATGTAATTTGAATGGTGGAACAAATTATTCTTGTTCGTACACGTTTAAGGATTTCTCATCGTCTAAATATTCCTAGTACTGGATTGTGCAATAGTTTAAATTTAACAAATATGATTAAAATTTTATTTATGTCCCAAAGAATTATAATGTCTTTATTTTCTATTCTTCGAGTAAATTCAATTAGGTAATGGTCCTATTCATTCAATAAATTGACAACTGAGTTGAAAAACCATCACAGAAGCAAAATCAGAACAACAACAAGAGATATGTATGGATTTTCTTTGCCATAGGGATTTAACCGTAACATATGGTTCATGTATATACAGATGAACTGACTACAGGCTGGATAGAACTCTCGAGTGAAGCACAGATACCTACAACACGTTTTACTGACTATGAGATTTCAAGAGTATAATATTATGATTTCTGCAATCATTTTCATCAATCAAAATCAAAGCCTCAACAGAACTACATAATTTGATACGATGGAAAACAGTCTTGATTGATCCATGCCAATGCGTATACACAAAATTTGTTTTTTATTAAGAACCTTAAATATTCAAAAATTGTAAGATTTGAAACGCTCAGAAATAAAATAAAAAATGATAAATAGAAAATTTTAATTATCTAAGTAATGACTGTAATATTTTTTCTGTCTATGAAGAAATAACATCAAACTTGTGGTGCACACTGAATAACCCGCTAAGTGTGCACCATATTTGTTTATGTTATTTCGAATAGACAGAAAAATATTACAGTCATTTCTTACAATTTAATTCTAAATTCCATTCTAAACCGGAGTAAACCATGAAAAAAACGTTGCTGACGTGACGGTCACATGACAAAATTATGTCTATGACCTGATAAACAAAACAACGTCAGCCAATCAGAAGACGCGTTACATCCAAAATTAAATTGTATAATAAAGAATAAACTTTGTTAATGTACAACAAAAATGTTTGAAATAATCTGAAACGTGTCCTCCCCCCAAACATGCCAACATGACGTCACCAGACACCCAGGAATTTCTAGCTTGTGGAGAACGCGTAAATTCCTTTTAGTAAATGCCAAAGCATGTCAATATTAAAAAAACAGCCAATCGTGTGTATTCTTATACATTCTGTGATTTTTTAAACCATCTCAGCAATTTTGAGAGGTCATTTCTTTGGATTTAATTTTTTAACTCAGTAAATCTGCAAAGATGTCCTTGAAAAGATATTTACGACTACCGTAGACAATAGTGACCGCATACATAATCGCTAAAAGTTTTGAGACGTCCTGGCTACAATTAATTAAAACTTGATAACGCCATGGCAGAAAAACAATGATCAAAAGACAAAAGAGTACACAAAACACAACATGAAAAACTAAAGACTGAACATAACGAATCCCATCAAA
This sequence comes from Mytilus galloprovincialis, assembly GCF_965363235.1. Lineage (NCBI taxonomy): Eukaryota > Metazoa > Mollusca > Bivalvia > Mytilida > Mytilidae > Mytilus > Mytilus galloprovincialis. Next base: position 26,168,353 of record NC_134844.1, read on the forward strand.
AACCGGGGGAAACCAAGGTGACCCGGAAGGGTGTTTACATCCTGCTCCACATGTTTATTGACATGTTCCGCAAGAAATATATTAGTTCGGGTGAGGTAAGAACCAGCCATTTTTGAGTGTAACAAATAATCGGAAACATTTGGGTGATTTGTGTTTTACGAGGACACATTTGACATAGATATATATGTTATATGTATTTATACTAATGCAAATATTTTTAGAATTTGTTTTGGCAAATTTTCATTCGGTTAAGGACCAAAGTTGTAATGACTGGCTATCATGTAACACTGGTTTGTTTTGAAAAATATTAAAAGCATTCAGGTGAAATACAAAAAAAGATCAGAGATACGTTTTGTTAACTTTGACAAATTGTTCAAGAAACTAGCGTACAATTAACTATGGTACCCCAAGATCTTTCGAAAGCTCGAGTTTTAACCATACATAATTGCATTGGTCTTATATTGCACTGGGCTATTAAATGTTTCTGTATGTTGTACTCTCTTATGTGAAGTTATTAAACATATTTACCATACTACAATGAGTTATATGATATGGTGCAAGTTGCCGTCCACAAAAATAATGATAATAGGACAAAGAAGATTTCAGTCAAATGAACTTCTCAATGTGAAATGACAGACGGTATAAACGGTAGACTACCATGTTTGAACTGGGACAGTGAGGATCGCCCAATGACATTGAAAGCATTTAAAACGAAATTAAAGTTCCAAGGGTCGTTAAAAAAAGCAGGGAGATGAAAAATATGCATATCTAATGATATGGGTAGGCCAGAAGAGCAGAAATGTTTATAGTACATAGGATATGACCGCTTATGACATGAACACACTGGAAAAATACTACGAAAACTTTGATGCCTATGTAAACCCCCAATTTAACCAATTTTCTCAAGCTATAATTTCCAATATAAACTACAAAAAACATAAGATCTAAAAGTTCGGGTCAAAGACTGCAAGTACGCTACGGATATAATGGTCAGAGACAGGAGATTTGTTTTAGACAAAATCATTAAAAGTTAAAAATTATAAATGAAGGGTATGAACTTACCTTAGAAAAAGCCTTAGATATAGCAAGAACTTGTCTCAAAGAAAATTGCAAATTTTAAATAGTTGGGAAGACCAGCTTGTCAATAATATCAACAGAAAGAAAATATACTCAAAGCAAACTAAAAAAAAAAAAGTTATCCACACAAATATGAACATAGTACTAGGCCTAAATATAAACAGGACAAAGCAAAATAACATATACGTCAGAGGTGTGGATATGATCAAAATGCAGAACGTTATGTCCTAATGTTATTACTGCTATGACTCAAGTGACTCAGACACTTTATTTGTTGGTGCACTCTAAAATGAAAAAAAGAATTAAGGTGACACATGGTTTGAAGATATCATAGTAAAAAATATCAACATTAACTTTAAATTTGACATTGGTGCAAGTTGTAATGTTCTAAATCGTTCAGTTTATAGACGTACGAAGACAAACATTTTATTAAGCAAACCAGATTCAAGACTGAAATCATTCTATAGGTACAATATAAAATGTGATGGCAGAATAACTTGACCAGTTACACTAAAATACCAGAAACATGAAGAGGAATTATATGTTGCTAATACACAATCGCATCTCAAACTAGATGAAGACAGCAGCAAACCGACATCCTTTAGTAAATTGATCGGAAGTTATCGCTTCCTGAAAGTTACGTTTGGAATAAAGTCAAACTCTTTTCAAAGAATGATATATAACTACATCAAAACAAATATTGAAGGAGCAGAAGTAATTGTAGTTGGTTAACTTATTTGGGAATCTACAATCCAAGAACATAATGGGAGACAGAAACAAGTTTTAGTTAGAGCGATACAATGCAATTTAAAACTCAGTAAATAAAAAGCCTATTGCCTATGCATCGAGAGCACTAACATCAAGTCAGCATGTATCCATGAAACACATATCGGACTCTTTTAATTCTAGAGCTACAGAGTTTATGTTTTGGCTTGGAATGTTGTCCAATACACAAGACATTGTAGAAAAATGTGAACGGCGCAGTACACAACAAGAAAACTAAAAACAAGGAACCTATAATAATTTTTAAGCTTTCAGATCGGCCTTCATCTAAACTAGCAGCTGACTTGTTTCGATTCAAAGGAGAACATTATTTGCTAACTGTTTATTATTAAAAATGGCCAAAAATCGATTAACTGGATGAATGAAGTTCATCAAAAACAATTTGCTACTTTCTATAAAAGCAAATTTCTATGTTTGGATACATTGATCAGTTGATTATAGACAACGGTCTGCAGTTTGCAAAATAATATGGATTTGTCCATACCACAACTAGTCCATATTATTCACAAGCAAATGGACGAGCATAAAGATTTGTACAAACAGTGAAATAAAGAAAAGCAAATATCCATACAAAGCCATGTTGGATTACAGAAAAACACAGTTAGATGAAATCGAACTATCACCAGCACCATTGCATATTGGACGACATTTAAAATCGAGTTTTCCAACATCAGCGCCACTGTTGAAACCAACTTTTGGAAAAGAACAGAAAGTTAAAAAACTATATAACAAAAGACATCAAACTCAGGAATTATAATCCAACAAACACAGTGGAAAACCGCTGAGAAAGAAACAGTTATGATTCAACACAACATTACGTTAACAACAGGAAAAGGTTGTCCGAAAAATATGAAACACCTATAATCGTATATAGTTGAAACTCTTGGGGGTAACCGCCTAAGAAGAAACTGTAAACATCGTAAAACAACAAGAGCAACATTTCAACCTATCTTGTAAAATAAACATGGTTTAAAACAATAACACACAGTTTATTCAAATGATTGATGATCAGTATTAACATTGTATAAACGGAGACAATTTATGATACAAAAACATTAAGATTTGAGACATTGTAAGAAGTTAAAACTGAAAAAAATAAACGCACTTTCAAATTATCTTTAAAAGATACCAACAAAATAGGTGCAGCAGATAAAAAAAAACCATCATAAATACCAGGATTGAAATTGTGAACGCCGGATGTTTCGTTAACGACAGACTCATTAGTAACGTAAATTTGACAACAACGTCAGCAACAAGACAAGTTTGCATCAGCAAATATTTTAATATAAGAATATGTGGTTTATTTGCAAATGAGACAAACCTCCACCAGAGTGCAATTGAAATAGAATTTAGCAACTGTATGTCACCGTACGGCCTTCATCAATAAGCAAATACATACTGCATACAGTCATATATAACAGGCCCCAAAATAACAAATATAAAACAATTCAAACGAGAAAACTAACGGCCTGAATGCATGTATTTATCTACATTGATTTACTTTATAACAGTCTTGGTATATAAACACATAATGTGATTAATATGAATTAGGAGTTATAAGTTCAAGCCAACAATCGAAAAAACAACAAATAACTAGAGCTTGACACAAAAACAAGATTGATGTCTGTATGTCAATTATACGTTATTTTTTAAGTCTAATTTAAAATTCAAAAAATGCAGATGATACTTAAAGGGAACTCTAAACTCATCATTCAAAGACAATCAGACAACGCTATGGTAAAAATCCATGAAAGTAAAGAAAAGACGAAAGTCCACAATAACACAGCATAGAAAACAAAAGACACGATCCCAACCAGAAATGGAGTGATTTCAGATGCTCCGGATTGGGTGGTCAAGTAAAGCTGAAAAGCGGACTTTGTTTTAGCCAAGTTTTAGATACGTTTTATTGATATACAAGAAATGTCTTGGTATGCCTAAACGAAAGGTTATACTGACAGAAAAAGAAGTATACTTAACAATAAAATTATTTTCATTTACCTGTGTATAATATGACTTTATTTTGTTCAAAGTAGATATTTTCAGAAATTTTTAAACATTTCACTACGATATAATACTTTAATTATTCATTACTTATTTTCATTAACTTTGTATTTGCATTGTATCATATATCAAATTTATTCGTTCATTGTGTGTTATATTGTGTAACTACGTTTTTTGATTGAGTTAAGCCATTCCAATTGATATCTATAGTGTGTCTGTCTATGTTGTGATTTTACGCAATTGTTTAAGATAAGGGATACGGTTTGTTATCATTAAAACGCTTAATCCCGCTGCAATTGTTTGCACTTCTCCTACGTCATGAATCTGATGTTTATTAGTTATCGTTTGTTTTTGTGGTTCATAAGTGTTTCTCGTTTCCAGTTTTTTTTTATATAAGTTAGACCGTTGATTTTCCTGTTTGAATAGTTTTACACTAGTATTTATTTTGGGCCCTTTATAGCTTCCTGTTCGGTGTGAGCTCCACGTTGAAGACCGTACCTTGACCTATAATGGTTTACTTTTATAAAGGTGTGACTTGGATGGATAGATGTCTCCTTAGCAACCATACCACATCTTCCTATGTATATTTGTCCTTTTGATGATCTCGTGTTATTCTTAATAGAAAAGATAGAGGTTTAACTACTTTGCCAAATGAACAGTTAAGATATAACCGCGTAATTCCATAAATTTTTATTTTTTTATTTTAATTTAAAACACATTTTATTTTCAAAATGTCTTATAATTTAAAAATGCTTTAACTTATATAAATTCAACTGCGGAAGCCCTGCATACCTTTGATGTCAACAATTTTAAAACTACAATGTCAAACGATCTTATCTGAGACGAACAAAACAACAAGGACATGTTTATGTAATAGTTCTAAAATTAAGGAAAAGATTTGTTTCAATCAATGAACTTATTGTCATTGCGGAAGATATTGTGTTTTTAAACTTTTTATATGGGAAGTAAAATATCTTAAAGTAAGTTAAATATATATATAAATGTTATAGAACTTTAAAGTATTTCTATGAATATTTTTATAAGCAGACGTATACGCCATATGTCTTTTAATATAATGGAATTGTATGCGACTTTCATACAAGTGAGAGGTTTAGCTAGCTTCAAAACCAGGTTAAATCAATCATTTTCAACATAAAAAATGTCTGCACGAAATCAGGAATATCACAGTGTTATCCTTTCGTTTGATGAGTTTGAGCTTTTGAACTTGCCATTTGAAAACGGACTTTCAATTTGATAATTTACCTCGAAGTTCGGTAATTTTGTTATTTTACTTTTTCAATCACTAGAATAAAAATTAGATTCCACCCGGACACAATATCATCTTTCAAATCATTTTTATTAGAACCAAGACATGTACAGGCAACAGAAATATACCTCTGTTCAAAAGTTATAAATCGATAGAGAGAAAACAAATTCGAGTTACAAACTGAAACCGAGGGAAAAACATCAACCATAAGAGTAAAACATCGAAATAACAGAACACAGAGGTGTAACAAAAAACAAACAACAATGCAACATTCGTAGAAAGGAATTATGAAATAACAACTGCTATATTCCTGACTGGGTACAGGACATTTTATAATGGTGGGTTTAACCTGGTGTTGTGGTTAGCAAAACCTCTGCGCTTTATAGCAATGCTAAATATACCACTAAAATTAAAATATTTCATGACGGAAACAAGGTTCAAATAAATGCAAACACAAAATTTATAGAAAAACATCAATAAATAATATAATAGTACATTTCGACATGTTGAGCACAGAATAACAACGACTAACTAAAATAATTAAGGACAATGATCGAATATTTTTATTGTGGTATCATGCTAACCACCTTGAAGAAGTTCTTACTGCTTGTAATTGCGTTTTCATTTAAAACCCTTTCCAAATGAACCATATCACCACTTTGCCTTATAAATCATGACACAAACATGTTCTTACTGTTAGCATCCGTTAGCTTATATTTTGTACACGAAACACGAGGAGAAGGATTGGACAGTGTCTGGGGGAAAAATGTATTGTACACTGCCAATATTGAGAACTATTTTTGGAGTATTGGGATGGAGCATACTCATAATACTTTTATTTATATATATTTGTGTATATTGTTTTGGTAAAAACGGATAAAAAGAATACAAATGATGATTTCCTCTAAATGTCGTTCTCTAATTATTTTTGGACTGCATGATTTAATGTTTAGGATTGTTTTTGTTGTTCGATGAGCGAAAACTAAAAAAACTCAAACATCCCAACCAAGTATCCAACTTGGGTGATTGGTTGCTCACTGTTTACTTCAATTCCACTTGTATATATAACATGCATATTAAGGATGTCAAATATTTACAATCAAATCCGATTTTATAATTGGAAAACATGATAAATGTTTATAATCTGTACAATTAAATGCAAAACATTAGCACGTTGAACAGGTGCTTAAATTGTGACCTGCAATTGGCCACCAATTAATATTTCAAGGATTTCATTAATGTTTAGAGGTTATTGAAATCGCTCAACACGCGGATTTGTATTGAACGTCAACGCTGTAACAGACGTGACTGCGTTTTTGTACAACCTTGACAGCAAAACAATACATTTTAAGCATGTTTTTTTCATTTTATCGGTTGGAAAAAAGTCATTTTCTATACTCAAACCAACGCTTTTGAATTGATATAAGAGAAATGAAAGACTGGTATGTGTAATTATAAAAATAAGTTTCAAGACTGTGGATTGCCTTCCTCTGTAGAAATACGATGGATAAAATGTATATGTTTGCAGAAATTTTAGTTGTTAACCAAATGGTATCAATTTTATCGTAGAAGTTTAGCAAACCTTATGCAGTAAAAGATAAAGCAGTAAGGCCGATTCCTAGACACAATGCAAGTCACTGTACAAGCAAGCATACTTTATGTCAATGATCAATTTTGCCATTGGTTGATTGATATTATTTGGCCTACATATAAGACTTCATATTGAAAATAAACTTTAAAAGCATATTTTACATTAACCTACGCACTTTTATTACTCCATGAACAATTGATTAAATGAATTGCAGAAAAAATAAATCATTTGCATTATCGAACATAATAATTTCATATGTAAAGGAACTTTTTGTGAGGTGGCTGTATATAGTTTTCAACTAAGAGACTTATAGAAATGAAACTCGGCTGTTTTTTAGTGAAAAATATAAGTGCTGTTTTTGTACTTTATTTTAATAAATATTTTATTTTGCTTTTTATTTATTTTTTGATATGCCATATGCAAACAAATTTGTTGTGCAGAGGCGTCTTTTGACATTACATATAATAAATAAGAAAAACTGTTAAATTATCAAATGAAAACATTCATTTGCGAATTTGCAAATGCATGTGATAAAAAGAAGATGACCAAGTTTGAAGATGAGAAAATAGCGTGATATTGCACATAGGGGTCCAAATTTTGCGGAAAATGATGACAAAAGTCGTCACACAATTTCGAAGATGACAATTATGCAAAGGCATTCAAAATTTTAAGCAGATCATTTTTAAAGTTATTGTTTTACGTTCTAATATCGATTTATGAAATTACATAATTTGCACACACAAAAATCGCGAATTTGTTCAATGGATTTGATATGAAAATAACACTATGTAAATTTAAGTTCCATTTTGCATTTATTCACGTTGGTACAGTGTATCTAATTTCATAATACGTGGAAAATACATTGCCTTGTATCGTTTTGATTGTTGACTAGTATATAAAGTGAATTTTTATTTGATCAAATCAACTAATCTCTATTTAACCTATAGAAATATTTCTGATCACTCAATAAAAAGCCTTCATGAAACAATTCAGATATATATAATGCAACTGTACTGTTGTTTAGATATCAGATGATTTTATTTATTTCATTTCTAAAGAGCATAATGAACCTTCTGAGAGATCCAACACCGTATTTGATTAATTTTAGGATTACCAATTAAGATTACAGTTGTGGTTCCTGAATAAGACTTTGAAGATGTGAATAGTAAAAAAATGTAATGGTGTGTTTTAACAGATTTACCCAAATTTCCTGCCTTTGAGCAAGGAGATGTGTTACCCTTACTTATCATGATTTATGATTACCCTAATATTACAAAAAATACTATAAACATAAATTATATTACCTTCTGTTCCCTTTGCATTATCTGTTTTAAATTATAATCTGTTTTGTGAATGCACCAAAATTCAAGTTGTTGATTTCCGTTATTACAATTTATAAAATGTTTAACCAAACTTTGCGGAAATATTACACATCAATGTTTTTTTTTGGTCATTGAATTAATCACCAAATTAGACTTATTGTATATATAATATGGATATAGTCTGTACGTTTTCCTGTCAAATCAAATTGTGTCATGTTCGGTTACTAAGCCCAAAGCATGGCAATTGTAACTGAAAAAAAGAGCATTTGGTGTCAAATCAAGATATTTGTTAATCTTATAACACACATTTAATTAATGATTTGTTCATTGATTTCGCCACTTTCAACTGATGCGCTATTTGTGACTGGCATTTTTTATAAGTATGGTTAGCCGACGATCAAAGAGAAAACCACCGAAATTCGGTAGAAACCATTTTTTTTTAATGATTTATGGTTGTCAAACGCATCTTGAGTAGATGATTCGAACTCATAACATCAGTGTTGACAGCTTAGTTATACAGTTGTTAAATTTCGTAGACCGCTAGGTGATCGAGACCCCAAACAGTTGAATGTTAAGATATAAAATATGAAAAAAATGAATTGTTCAGCAGTGTAGATCCAATAAATTAATTTGTCATACAGTTGTCACTTGCTTAGATGCTTTTAAATATATAACACAATAGAGAAGTCTCTTAGAAAGATTGGTGTTCATGTAAGATTCACTATTTGATGAGTTAATCAACTACAAGCGTGTATGAATTATTTGTACTGAAGGTCACATATGCTTTTATAGTTATCTCTGACACAATTTTACCGTACATACCGTAAAATTACCATAGTTTAACTCAGATAATTATCTTAATGCACCATAAGTATGCTAGATAGGTATTTGCACAAACCATGAGGAATCAAATGTAAAACAAATTTCATGTTTTACCTCAGATATTGTTTTAAAATCTCAGTGCGGAATTTTATTCGGAATATGTGGGGAATTTTAAAATTTAAATCTCACTGTGCTTTTGCTTTTTGTTGGTGTATGTTGTAGTTCTCAGAGTGTGTCTTTCAGTGTTTCAATCACATTGCATGTGTATTCTTAAACCTCGTAGTGTACATTTTTTTTCGAAATATGACATAAACATTTTTTACGAAAACGGCTGGCCCTAATAAAATTCTGTAACGAGTGATTGATTTTTTTGGTTTTATTAATGGCCAGTGGAAAATATTTCTCGCATATTCTGATCAAGAACAAATTAACAGTTTTAATCAGTTTAATTGAGGTCTGGAGCTGGCATGTCTATAACTGCTAGTAGTTTGTTGTTATTTATGTATTATTGTCATTTTGTTTATTTTCTTTTGTTTCATATTCTGACATCGGACTCGGACTTCTCTTAAACTGAGTTTTACTGTGCATATAAGTGAGTTTGCTTTTCTACATTGACTAGAGGTCTAGGGGGAGGGTTGATATCTCAAAAAAACATGTTTAACCCCGCCTCAATTTTTCGTCTGTCCCAAGTCAGTTTCTTTTGTATAAATCGGAGTTATGTATGACGTCCATTATCACTGAACTAGTATACATATTTGTTTAGGGGCCAGCTGAATGACGCTTCAGGGTGCGGGATTTTCTCGCTACATTGAAGACCCATTGGTGGCCTTCGGCTGTTTTCTGCTCTTTGGTCGGGTTGTTGTCGCTTTGACACATTCCCCATTTCCTTTCTCAATTTTAATATCACAGGAATAAGGTTAATAGAAGGTATGATAATGCACTGTATACCAACATACAACCACACCCAAGAGTAATTTGTATTACTCCTTGGACAATCATTAGAAGATGATTACAAGAATCATATGGCAATGGTTTTGACAATGAAAAGGTAGATTTAACTAATGCCTGAAATGTCTATGTCATCAAAAAGAAGAAAACAAATCTAGATTGCTGCATTATAATTTTCAACTAAGAGACGTTTGAGAAATACCAATCGACTGGTATTAGACATGTTAGGCGCATATACATATAGAAAATTGACAATTGACAATTGAGAGTCGATCCATTTATATGAAGGCTCATTTAAAAAAAATTAAACATGATGTCATTGAATGACTTACTTAAGGAATTACTTAGGTGAAGGTTTTGAATTGTTAACAAGTGTTCGGACTCCTTGTTTTTTTCAATACGATACATGGTAAAATGTTTTGCCCCATAACAGCCAATTTTCTTTTCATAAAATACCTTAATAGCTCATAGAAATCCATTTTACCTGGTATGATTTTTAAATTTCACAGTTGCCGAAGAAAAAAATTCCAACAGAGATTGTTTATTTACATATTCCAAAAAGATAGCCCTTACTATTTGAACGGATATAAATCTAGAATTTCAGACTTGACGAAGTTAAAGGAAAAACAAAAGAAATTGCTTAGTTATACAGGCAAAAAAGTAGCACTGAGAACTACATCTGCTCATTCATCCCATTTGGTGCCAACTTAAATTTTATTCAAAATCTTTCCAAAGATATTCTATCTTCCCTATATGCATCTTAAACATCTCAAGAATGTAGACCCCTGTACCAAATCAGGAATATGACACTTGTTGTCCATTATGTTTTAACATTTGATTTTTTCCATTTGATTAGGGACTTTCCGTTTTTAATTTTCCTCGGAGTTCACAATTTTTGTGATTTTACTTTTCAGACTTACTCTACTTGGCTTTTATCTAAATGATGTTCCAGTTTCGTCAAGAGTCAAACTAGTGTCGACTGTTCACAAATTTTCTTAAGCTATTCTGAGACATTGCTATATATTTTCGAATCTACATCCTGCATGGTGAGCATATGTGTTCTTTGTGTATATAATATGTACATTTCTGAAAAAAGTTTGTGCATATGCAACCTTCCGGTGGAAGATTTCTTTTTAACTTTAAAATAGCTTTATGTGAATACCTTGACAATTATTAGAACTAATCCTGTAAGGGAACACAACTTGCTGTGTGTGCTCCATCGCTGGATAGATCTGAATAGAGAAGAAGAAGTTCCCCAGTCGCTGAACGATATGTGATCATATGTTATTTCTATATAATGATTTTGTTCTAGAAAGTCACATAATTGACACGATGCCGAACATTTTCTGTTTGACACATTTGTCGATGGCATGGTGAACACTGACAAGTAGGTTGGTAATTACAGTTGGATGCAAACCAAGCATTACAAATAAACGGGGGGAAATGTAAACTCGGCGTTCACTCATCATGTTGCCATGATATACTTGATATCCTGACTTGCCATATCACTAAAATAGGTAAAAAGAAAAATGCCCAACTTTGCATTTCGAAAAAGGTTAAAAAAGTACATATTATTTTTTGAATTTACATAATTTCAATGTGAACGCAAAGTAAAAATAACATTATATTGTCATACAATGCGCAATCCAATACAAGAAAGAAAGGAAACTATGAGCAACGCTTCCTCCAGCGGAACATGTCGACTGCTTTTTTTGTCGAGCCTGCAATTTTTGCAGAAAGCTCGACATAGGGATTGTGATCCGGCGGCGGCGCTACGGCGGCGGCGTTAGCTCACTTCTTAAAAGCTTTATATTTTAGAAGGTGGAAGACCTGGATGCTTCATAATTTGTATATAGATGCTTCATGTTACGAAGTTTCCGTCAGTCACATGTCCAATGTCCTTGACCTCATTTTCATGGTTCAGTGACCACTTGAAAAAAAAAATTCTAATTTTTTGTAATGTCGAATTCTCTCTTATTATAAGTAATAGGATAACGAAGGTCCTCGTGTCTGTCAGACAGTTTTCACTTGACCTCGACCTCATTTCATGGATCAGTGAACATGGTTAAGTTTTGGTGGTCAAGTCCATATCTCAGATTCTATAAGTAATAGGGCTAGTATATTCGGTGTATGGAAGGACTGTAAGGTGTACATGTCCAACTGGCAGGTGTCATCTGACCTTGACCTCATTTTCATGGTTCAGTGGTTATAGTTATTTTTGTGTGTTTTGGTCTGTTTTTCTCATACTATATGCAACAGGTCTACTATATTTGTTGTATGGAATGATTGTAAAGTGTACATGTCTAGCGGGCAGATGTCATGTGACCTTGACCTCATTTGCATGGTTCAGTGGTCAAAGTTAAGTTTTTGAGTTTTGGTCTTTTTATCTAATGCTATATGCCATAGGTCAACTATATTTGGTGTATGGAAATATTTTATGATCTTTATGTCAGTCGCGCAGGTTTTATTTAACCGTGATCTCATTTTCACGGTTCATTGCACAGTGTTAAGTTTTTGTGTTTTGGTCTATTTTTCTTAAACTTTAAGTAATGGATCAACTATATATGTTGTATAGAAGCATTATTAGCGGTACATGTCTGCCTGGCATGGTTCATCTGACATGGACCTCTTTTTCAAGGTTCATTGGTCTTTGTTTAGTTATCTTGGTTAATGTTAAGTTTATGTGACAGTTGTAATAAAGCTTAGCTTTATACTTAGAACTATCAACATAATATCAATGATTAGTATAGAAGGTGAGACATTTCAGCGTGTGCACTCTTGTTTTTTTTCTAATTTTCATTAAAAAGTAGCGGCTTTCATATTTTTGTGTAAATTACTAGTATGACAACTCTATTACTGTTTTCATATACATGTTAAAAATACATACAGTAGGGTTTCCCTTTTCATTTTTGATATTTTCTTTATGTATATTGTTTGTGTTATGTAACAGTAGTTTCTTTTGATAGATATAGGAAGATGTTGTGTGAGTGCCAATGAGACAACACTCCATCCAAATAACAATTTATAAAAGTAAACCATTATAGGTCAGTGTACGGCCTTCAACACGGATCATTGGCTCTCACCGAACAAAAAGCTATAAAGGGCCCCAAAATTACTAGTGTTAAACTATTCAAACGGGAAAACCAACGGTCTAATCTATATAAAAAACGAGAAACACGTATTAATTACATAACATCCCCCGTCTTTTTCTCAATAGAACGAGGATTATAGAATGAAATTCATAACAGTGTAGCTATGGCCATTCATTGACTGGGGAAAATTAGGTGAACGTTCGTCTGTAATGCCCACTGCTCACGACGTACTTATCATAGAAATTTAAACTGTGAGGTCACCAAAGGTTCTAAACGCCTAAATAAAATAATTAAAAATACTAATCAGGAATAATCTTTGTAATTTGAAAATAAATAAAAATGGCCTTCAACACGGAGTATTGGCTCACACCGAACAGTAAGCTATAAAGGTTGAATACTTAAAATTCTTTACTTGATTTTTTGTTATGGTTTGACCATCAATTTTCCTAATATGATATCGCACGTTCTTTCAGATTATTTTTTTTACTTAATTGGCTTTAAAAGTTACAATGCATGATGTCGTCTGTTTATGTAGTTCATATGTGTTTTTCGTTTCTCGTTGGTTTTCCCGTTTGAATGGTTTTACACTAGTAGTTTTGGGGCCCTCTACAACTTGCTGTTCGTTGTGAGCCAAGGCTCCGTGTTGCAGGTCGTACCTTGACCTATAATGGTTTACTTTTATGAATTATTACTTGGGAGGAGAGTTGTCTCATTGGCACTCATACCACATCTTCCTATATCTATCTATATCTATACATTTTTTTTCAACAAAAGAATACATCACAAGAATATAAGTTTTGTAAGAAACGTGAGAAATTGTGTTGGACTTGAAGATAAGGCAAAGTGACAAATATCTGAAAGAAAGAATCGTTTTAAGGTATTAAACAAAGAAATCAAATGATTTTTTAATTATCCAGAACTCTTCACAAACAAAACCCACATGTATACGCATTGAATAAATAGTAGGCCATTCTTAAATGATCACACCGTAGAAGTAGTTGTGCTCTTAATCAATGAGATATTTTGGGGTTCATCAACTTAATAGTTTTTTTTACAATGAATAAACCTATTTTTTTTTTATTATTATTAAATAATATCATCTCTGAACATTATTATTCTTATAAATGACACGGTTGTATGTGATGATTATAATAAATATTTAAAACAAATTCCTTTCAAGCTTTGTAAAAAGAAAGTTTCATTTTATGTATCGGAATGTGTAACAAGTGAATATTTCAATCCCCACTGGAAGGCCTCTGACAGACTGGGTGAGCATAAAATCATAGCCGTTGACAAAGTTACAACCTACAAACGTTTTACTGTCGACCACACTGTTATGCAATTAATTCTACCTACCGCTCTAGTCAGTTAACGTACCAAGCGAAATTATTACCACCACACTTGCTCGGTCCACTTCTTCTTTTAAACACATATATATTTTCTCCCGTTTTATACAGGAACACGGTATGCAGACTATTTGTTTAAATTTGCGAATATTTTGCGTGCTGTAATAAGAGGCCATTGGCCTTTCACTTTTATGTGAAAGATTCACAAGTTATACGTATTCTTTAGGTTAAAGAGCTAAAACAAATTTATTAAAACTCACCAATTTATTGAATCGCATTTATACATGCGTGTCAACATACATGCATATGTTTGTAGCAGCCTGTTATCATTCAAACACACGTGTATGTGTATATGAATCTTATATTCGTCGCTACAATAAATAGGTCATGCCTTCGCGATATCAATCAATATTTAAAAAAATTCATACATTATTGAAAACAATCCCAGATTCTCATTGAGTTTTTAATTGATAAAATGGGAATGTAAGTATGGATTTATCTTTAATCTTTTATCATTATTTGTAAGAACCTCTAAAAACCAGTGAAATCAGTTTATTATTTTTTTTTGCTACGAAAACAATCTGTTCAGGTTAGGGGATGAGGTTATTGTTGTGGGTAATTCTGATTGTTGGTTTTTAAATTCAGGTTCTTCATAATCACTAGTCATCATTTTGGAAGAGAAAAAAAACTCAGTTTCTGCTATTTACTGTATACTGTTCAAACTCAGATATATTGATGATGTTCTTTCCATAAACAGTCCTCACATTTTTGATTGGTGTCCATCTGTATTTCCTCTAGAATTAGAAATTAAAGAAACAATAGAAAAGACTTCCTATGAAAATCATTGTGATATTATAGTTCGTTTCTGTGTGTGTTACATTTTAATGTTGTGTTACTGTTGTGTCGTAGTTCTCTTATATTTGTTACGTTTCCCTCAGTTTTAGTTTGTAGCCCGGATTTTTTTCTCTCTCTACCAATTTATGAAATTCGAACAGCGGTATACTACTGTTGCCTTTATTCATTTCTAAACTTATACCTCGAATTTGACATGAATTACCATAACAATAATGGAATCTATTACAAACAAGACGATTTTAATTTTAGATATTTAATTTCCTCCACCTCAGTAGCAAATGAACATCTTCACATGCATAAGCAAGGCCGTAGCTAGGCATCTTATCTTAGTGAGGCAAAATAATTGAGCCGAGCAAAACGAGGCGAAGCGAGGCGAAAATTTTTGTTTGGAGGGTATGGAATGAATGGTGCAAAATCCTGCATTCTAGGCATTTTTAGAGAGTTTGAAAATGTTTTGAATTTGGACTCTTTTTATATAATTTTTTTATATTTTAAGACTTTTACTAACAGCAAATTTTTAACAACTTTATTTAAATTTATATGTATGATAATCATCCAAATATCACTGATTTAAGTCTGCTGCCAGAACATAGAACAAACATCGATTCAGTAAAGTTTGCAAAATTTTTCTATGGCCGGTTCAGTCAAATCGTTTCAGAATCATAATTTGGTCTGCTGATATCCTTATCACGATGAACATGACAAGCCCGCATAATCTCTCGCCACTCATGCATGCTCTTTTCCAAGTTTTCAGTCGTTTCAGGGCAGTCTGTGTTTCTAAAGGAAGCACATTATCATCAACACAATGATCAATGTCTTCTTCCAATTCCTTCTCCATCAGCAATTTGGTAGCAGTATCGGTAGTAACAGTTTTGTTTGCAAAAGGGAATTAAGCTTTCCTGTAAGCACCATCATACAGTTGCAGTTACAAAATAGTAAACTCGCTTTTATGCTGACAAAGAGTAGACAAACTAGGGATAGGATGAGATAAGATAAATGTATATGATTCTATCTATAGAGTATTATATGATATGGGTACAGGGGAATTGGAATGGAGTTTTTGACGTTTACATGTAGGTCCATAATTTCAAATTATTTCTGGAAATAGTTGGTGGTATTTTAGTTCCAGAATCTATAAATTTAGGGGTTAGGGGTATGGAGTGTCCGATATCGAAACCCCGAATATAAAGAAACGAAATTCCTTAGTCCAAAATAAGCAAATACAAAATCCTGTGTTAAAGGTTTTACCATTCCTTAATAATATCAAATTGGAATATGGGATATTCTTTCAATTTTTAAGGTTAAAGAAACATGGATAGAAACTAATCCATGCATATTTCATATTATTTATATTTTATTTATCTGTAAAGAGAAAGTTTAAAGTTCGTGAAACGCAGACAGGACTGCCCCCTTGCGATGACTTGATTTGTCAAAAGTTGGTTAAATGGAGAAATAAATACGCAGACAGGACTGTCCCTTCCAATGACCAGTACTTGATTTGTCAGTCTACTTATATATATCGTTTTTGGATTGTTATAATGAAGTTATATGCAATACTCAGACTCTGTTCACAAAAAAACTAGTTTACTAGAATTATTCCTTCTTTACCTTCCGTGTCGTTTTTCCTTTTCTGCAAGAGCCTGTTTTTCATTTGAAATAAGAAATATAACAAAATTGTCAATCTCAGTTGTTTGCGAAGTTTGCTTTCAAAATATAGAATGATAACTTGAAAATCGTTGTATAATGGCTCTGGGAATAAACTAAGTGTACATTTCTTTAATTCTGTGAAAATAATTTTTAAAAGTTCTCAGATAATCCAGAAATGTCAAAGTTTTAATTTCACTGCGATTTACAAAAAATTCCAAGTTCGCATACAACATTTTGGAAGCATGCATTTTGTCAAAATTTTCAAAGCCTGTTTGCGAGATATTTTTTCTTGAAAAATTTGTAATTGACATCATTTTACATCATATATTTGCCTGACTGTAAAGAAGGAGGATAATCGTCGTATCTTTTATTCTTCACCGAGGCATTTTTAATACAATGCCTCGGAGAGAAAAACACTAGATAAGAAAATAAGCACAAGGATGTGGATTGCTAGATAGATAGATAGATAGATACTTTATTCTCTAAAAACTACATACAAGTTTACAGAGAAACATACAATATAAATACAGATACAATAGTTTAGGTCAACAAATACAGTGATATGTTTGGCATTTGATGGCATACATGTTAAGTAACATCTATACTATTAAACGAGAAGACCTCATTTTGCGTGTCGCTTCTCTTCTTTCCACAATAAATTAATCAACATGTCTCTGTGTTCTATAGGTACAGTGCATAGTCGCATTTGTCATCCATTCATATGATTATTCAGATTGAGTTATTTTGGGAGAAAAACGAGAAAAAAGGCATCCGGATATTGTCCCGTCATTGGACGAAAGTTTAAGTCAGATTAGACTTCCGGTTTGCCATCAGACTGACGTTAAGTCAAAGATAAGACTTCCAGCTTGTAACATGCACAAGTACAACCAATCGTATGATAGATAACACAAATGAAAAAATAAATAAGCCAATCAGAGCTTTCTCCATATCATGGTGTTTAGATCACAAGAACCAAAACTATTATACCTCCTTAAAGAGGACAATTAGTTTTCGAGTTTATCTACATGTAAACTACGATTATACTACTTTAATATATAGAGACTCTCTGTATTCTGTCTACTGTTTTCTTTGAAATGTTTACTATTTAAGGGGTCATACCAGTTGCATATATATTAAAATAAGTAAAACATGTGGAAACAAGAATGTGTCCATAGTACACAGATGCCACATCGGCACTATATTTACTAAGTTTGGAGTTGATTCGACTTCAACTTCATCAAAAACTACCTCGACCAAAAACTTTAACCTGAAGCGAGACAGACGGGCAGACGAACGAATGAACGAACGCACGGATGCACAGACTAGAAAGCATAATGCCCATAAATGGTGCATAAAAAAATATATATTGTTGAAAATGAAAGTAGTGATTTGGCAAAAATGAAAGTAGGGTAGAGATTAGAGGGAGGGAGGACCTTTTTCGGGACGTCGGGATCGGGTGTTTTTAAGCTCGGGATTTGGGGATTGATCCTTACGGGATCCGGGAATATATTTTGATTTCGGGATATGAATTTCTTTAAAAATTTCATCTCGGGATTTCATGTTTATAAGCCCGGGATTTCGGATCAGGACCCCTCCGACCACCCCATTAAATTACCTTTAGCCCGGTCGGTCTTGTTCATTTATACAAGATTCATATCCTACCATTGGCATGTTAATAAGGCTCTCAAAAGAATAAGCACGGATGGATTGTCCTAGAAGTATATTGTATTAGACTTTGATTGGTCTATATATAAGCAGTTACATTTATTTCATGTTTGAAGCGGTTCAAATTTTTAATTTTGACTTTTACCAAAAGATGCAAAAAAATCGTCCTACAACAGTTCCCCGCGATTTCGCGGGTGTGTTCTAGTGTATAATTAAAGGTTGGACTCAATAGAAAGGGAAAAAGATCAGTAAGATGCTTATGCGATTACATTTACATGGAGGGACAAACGTTTTTATTCATACACTTAATAAATAATGCTAGTGTAAACATGCGACTTTCCTACTGGGTGTTTGTATGCGAGCTGCACATCACTATCGATTCTCTTTTCCTTACTGGCTTTAATTCGTTTATGGCAAATTGGTGTTAACAAAGTGATCTGGAACTCATTCATCATTTATTCTTCATGTGATCATCATTTTATATTGTTAACGTTTCATTGCGTACATCGCTTTATGTGCGCCAGTTTTAGGAGTTTTATACAGGACTGTGTAGGAATCCGTGCTACTTTCCCCTCTCTTCTGAGTGACGCAACTGCTCAGCGAGTCGTGTGCACAACTACAAGGAACATTCATCGGACACGTTGTCCAAAGGAACAATTCGTGGCTAACCACAGCGTGAGTTACATTTAAAACATTACAAATCATGTCTTTACATTAGCGATGAACTGTTTTAATATATTTTCCTATGTTATAAAGAAACTATTAACATTTTACCGTTCAAACTGTTCGTTTCTGCGATAACACAATTAAATACAAGACAGAACCCGACGTGTGCAAGAAGATTCATCTATTTATCATTATAAAGAACATTAACAGCTTTATATATCTACGAACTGTTTTATATCCGTATTTTAATGGACTTTAATTATCATTGTACACATTGTAAAATTGTATTTATATTTGTATTTTCAGTTTTTCACCTTTTGGATTGGTAGTAAAATAAAAGTCAGCTCCTGATTGTTTTATACTTACTTAAACTTAGTCATCTTGGTTACACTCACTGGTCCGGCCAGTACAGTGAAAAAGCTACAACTTGCCTGTTGTTTTTTCTTGGATAACGTACGCCACTCCACGACGGTCATCAGACCAAAATTAAACGTAGTTTCAAGGAGAACTTTTTGTGCTAGCAAATTGACGACAACCTGTCTTTACATATCCAGACAAGGAACGACAACGTTACAACGTTCATACCTTTACACTGATAGTGGACTTCATAACTTGTTTGTACTAGGCAGCAACTCAACAACGTTGAGTCAACATGGATCCCAGTCATGTGGAACAACAAGAAGAGATACAGCCCCCAGAGGGAAATGTTCCCGGTCTAGAACTATTAAAAAATCCGTCTATAACCACACATGTAGATGAAAATCCCGAGACGAGGCGAGTACGCGACCTCACAGAAAAAGGTAAAGGAGTTTACACAGAAAAACGTAACAAGTTCTGTGAGGAACTAGAGGCCCTTTGGTCAGATATAACAACCCAGTTATTGGAAATCACCACACCTCCCAATGAACTTCAGCAAGTCTTAACAATTCAGGACAATCTTGTAAAAGCCTGTACAAATTATCGTAGGCTCACAGACAAATATCTGGACTTCCTAAAAAGGACCAGAACTTTGGACAGTCAAAAAGACATAGACGCATGTAACCTCACATTGGATCTTTGTCTATCCAAAGTGGAACTGGACATGGAATCTCTACACGAGCATCGCCTTGCCCTTATGAAGGCTAAATTTTACGGACGCCATCACGAGTTGGTTGACCGTTATGGAATAACCGTTTCACAAATGATATTGGATATGTTCCTTACGTCGTAACTACAATCCCCTTCCCTTTCATGAATATGACCTACCGAATTAGACTATTTACCGGATTTGTAATCACATAAGCAACACGACGGGTGCCACATGTGGAGCAGGATCTGCTTACTCTTCCGGAGCACCTGAGATCACCCCTAGGTTTTGGTGGGGTTCGTGTTGTTTATTCTTTAGTTTTCTATGTTGTGTCGTGTGTACTATTGTTTTTCTGTTTGTCTTTTTCATTTTTAGCCATGGCGTTGTCAGTTTGTTTTGGATTTATGAGTTTGACTGTCCCTTTGGTATCTTTCGTCCCTCTTCTAAATCTTCAAAAACAAAGACATCTAAAGGCAAGAAAACCTCACACAGTGGGAGCTCTAATGTCTCTGACATGTCAATTCCTGCACGGAAGAAGCGTGCCAAAGCAGAGACTGCCAGAACTCATATAGCCTTTGCTGAAAAATATCCATACGCAGGAAAACTTTAATGGAACAAGAGGCTGCACGTGCAACACGGGAAAAAAGCCGAAATTAAAGCTGCTATGAACATTCTAGAAGCAGAAGCCGAGGCTCGTGTCTTGGAATACGACGGCAGCCAAGCATTTAGCGATTTTCCTGAAGAAACTGAAGACCCTCTCCAGCGTGTGCAAGAGTTCGTCAATAGGCATTATGTACCAACTGCTATAAGGGAAGTAACAGGACCTCAAAAGATAAAACAAATTCCTGTTAAGATTGAGCTGAGTCATGAAGCACCAGCGTTCGTGCCATCTGTGGCACTAAACTTGCCGTCACGGACACCTGCTGTCTTGCCCTCTGATACTAAGTCACCGGAAGTTACATTAATCCCAGTAACCGGCAAACAAAAACTAGGCCTTTCAGATGAGGTCCCTGCTGAACACCAAAAGCAAGGCATTATAGAAGAGATCCCTGTCTCACACATGAAAAAAGGCGTTATAGAAGAGACCCCTTCTGCACATCTGCAGCTAAACAATCCTACGTTAGAGATATCCAGATGTCTCTTTCGCAAGGACTTGCTGTTCTCCCGGCTTACAAGCTTTAACGACCAGGCAGAATCCTTTCATACATGGAAAGCCAGCTTTTAAAACGTCATAGACAAACTACAAGTTTCAGACTCGGAACAGATAGACCTACTTATTAAATGGCTTGGACCAGAGTATGGTCTACATGCCATGAGTATAAGGGCATCAAATGCCAACAACCCAACTCGAGGCCTACACAGACTATGAGAAAGACGGGACGATCGATATGGTGCTCCAATAATGTTGCAGACGTCTCTCGTCAACACACTTGACAACTTTCCAACACTGACAAATAAAGACAACTCACTCCTGTACGATTTGTCAGATATCATCTCAGAAATAGAATATCACAAAGAAAATCCCAAGCTGGGATGTTTGCTAGCTTACTTCGACTCTTCCAAGGGGGTAAATCCTATTGTTGAAAAACTGCCATACGGACTCCAAGAAAAGTGGATAACAAGGGCTTCAAGAAATAAGTCTAAATTTGAAGTTGCCTTTCCACCTTTCACAGAATTCTCTGCCTTCATCAGGGAAATTAGCAAAATTAAGAACGATCCTGGGTTCATTATTGGGTCAAGAGTCACACCAAGTACAAAAGGTGCTGCGCCAAGGTTCACACCTCAGCCTGGAACAAAAATCAACGTTCACAAGACAGAGGTCGAACAACGATCTGGAGAGACTGCACAGCAACAAAATCTGTGCATAATACACAATACCGAACATTCGCTAAATGAATTTCGTGGGTTCAGAGCTAAAACTACAGAGGAACGCAAGGAACTGTTGAGGCAAAATAATCTTTGTTACAAATGCTGTGATTCGACTATGCACACAAGTCGTGATTGCAACGCGAGTATCAGTTGCAGTGAATGTGGATGTAAACAACACACCACCGCATTACACACTAATCGAGTGTACCAAACCAAAGGTGCACCGCCTTCACCGCTTAGATCAGTCGACGGCGGGGAGAAAATTGAGTTAGCTGAAACCAAGCTAACCTCTGTTAGTTTAACTTGCACAGATATTTCAAATGACGGCAACAGTAGTAAATCTTGTGCCAAGATACTTCCTGTGAATGTCTTTCTCAAAAATAATCAGGACAAAGTAATTTGCATGTATGCAATTATTGACGACCAAAGCAACCGGTCTCTTGTGGCTCCTGAATTCTTTAGCCTGTTCAACATACAGGCAAAAACAAAAGACTATTTGTTATCCACATGCTCCGGCAGCAAGGTTACTTCCGGTAAAAGAGGAAACGGCTTTGTCGTGAAGTCTGTACAAGACAATACTAGATTCAATCTGCCTGAACTGATTGAATGCGATAACATTCCCAATAATCGGAACAAAATTGCTACACCTGAACGATATATTGCAATATCAACACTTGCAAGAACTAAAAAAACATATTCTCCCGATTGATGGAAAATGCAAAATCATATTGCTCATTGGAAGAGACCTCATAGAGGCACATCATGTCCTTGATCAACGTCTAGGACCACCAAAGGCTCCGTTTGCGCAAAAGTTAAACCTGGGTTAGATTATCGTTGGAGAAATACGCTCCGATAAGCAACATGTTCACCTTGAACTCACTACAAAGGAAACAAATCCAACTTGCAGTGTTGTGAAACCACATACAAAGAAATTACATGAGTGTAATAAAACCAACACCCAGTCAAATGAAATTCAAACTGAGTCTTTTAAACATTATCCCCGTTTACATGGGCAACCGAAAACGAAATCAGCGACTCCAATCGTCAGATTTGCAGAAGCCGAAAAGTTCACTTCGGAAGCAACGCCATCAAAAGTGAATGCCAACAAAGAAAAGTACATCCGAAAACATTCAATTCCCAAGGAAAGTTTCAATTCGCATTTGGATACGCAAGGACAAGAGAAAAGCAGAATAGATGATTCCATCTTAAGTCACAGAGAAAAGGAACAGGGTACCGGATGGTCTACTGTATGCCGTAAATGTAAAGGAAAGCGTCCGTCTCGCAAGACGTCCTCGTTGGATCGCATATCCGTGTCGAAAGGAGATCCTTCCATCAGAACTACAGCCATGAAGTTGGATCTTAGATCGTCGCGATCTCGTCGGAAACACCGCCATGTCTAGGATAGAAGCTGTGAAATACCCAGCCTCCCGTCGGACTACTTCAAAGTAAAACTTTGGACTGTTGTTATATATATATATATATATATACAACTCGTCTAAACATCAACCCAACAATGTTAGATCTGTAAATTTGCTTTCGCAAATTTTTGGTTCTTCCCTCGCCGGGATTCGAACCCATGCTACTGTGATATCGTGACACCAAATCGCCTGCACTGCAGCCGTCCCGCTAGACCACACGACCACCTGGGCTCTCTGTTGTAGGGTTGTCACTGACTCAGACGTACTTATATATATATATATATATATATATATATATATATATATATAACATTTTATTTGTTTTTGATAATGGAATAGTGATGTCAGATAGACCTCAGACGGGGAGTGTTCTGCAACTTATTCATCATTTATTCTTCATGTGATTATCATTTTATATTGCTAACGTGTCATAGTGTACATCGATTTATGTGCGCCAGTTTTAGGAGTTTTATACAGGACAGTGTATGAATCCGTGTTATTTCCCCCTCTCTTCTGAGTGACGAAAACTGCTCAGCGAGTCGTGTGCACAACTACAAGGAACATTCATCGGACACGTTGTTCAAAGGATCAATTCGTGGCTAACCACAGCGTGAGTTACATTTAAAACATACGAATCATGTCTTTACATTATCGATGAACTGTTTTAATATATTTTCCTATAGTTTCCTTATAAAGAAACTATGAACATTTTACTGTTCAAACTGTTCGTATCTACGATAACACAATTAAATTCAAGACATAACCCGACGTGTGCAAGAATATTCATCTATTTATCATTATAAAGAACATTAACAGCTTTATATATCTACGAACTGTTTTATATCCGTATATTAATGGACTTTAATTATCATTAAACACATTGTAAAATTGTATTTATCTTTGTATTTCCAGTTTTTCACCTTTTGGATTGGTAGTAAAATAAATAGCATCTCCTGATTGTTTTATCCTTACTTAAACCCAGTCATCTTGGTTACACTCACTGGTCCGGCCAGTTCATAAAGCGATGCCCCATTTACTTCCAAAAGCAGTTTGAAAGCTTCATAACTATTAAAAGTAGATTTACAGTCACATTCTAGTCAATTGCCAATTCTATATTTGTATTATTTGAAGTGTTTGGTAAACTCCAATCATAATCGATGTGAATGGTTAGCGCTTAATGCACTTTGATTTAAAATATATATGGTCAATGCACTCCGAATAATATCGTACAACTGCTCGGTGCACTCATATGTTGGAAATAAGTGTTCATGCTTTTTATGTCATTTCTAGCACACAAAGACCAGATGAGTTTACTCTCTGTTCATTGAATTGGAAAGCCTTAAAAAGTGTATTAATGAACACTTTGACTGAGCATTTAAACACCAACTAACCACATATAGTTTTGCAACCTGAACTAAACGAACGAAGATGGACCCTATTGTTCTATAGATATAGGCAATTTCGGCATGTTTAATAACCCATTAATAGAAGCCATACTTGATATGCCTTCGTTTCTATAAAATGTATGTGACGGTTATTTTCTATTTCTTAAATACACGCGAAAGTAAGTTAGAAACACAGCTTTGCGTGAGGGAGATATCTATACTATTAAACAAAAAGACCTCATTTTGTGTGTCGCTTCGCTTCCTTCCACAATAAATAAATCATCATGCCTCTGTGTTCTATAGGTAACATGCATAGTCGCATTTGTCATCCATTCGTATGATTATACAGATTGAGTTATTTTGGGAGAAAAACGACAAAAAAAGTGTCCGGACATTGTTTCCGTTATCAGACTTACTTTTAGTCATAGATAAGACGTCCGGTTTTAAACATGCACAAGATGACAGATTACAAAAATGAATAAGCCAATCAGAGCGTTCTCCATATCATGGTTTTTAGATCGCAAGAACCACAACTATTATACCTCCTTAGAGACAATTATTTTTCGCGTTTATCCACATGTAAACTATGGTTATACTACTATAATATATAGAGACTTTGCATTTTGTCTACATTTTGAAATATTTACTATCTAAGGGGTCATACCAGTTGCATATATATAGAAATAAGTACAACATGTGAAAACAAGAATGTGTCCATAGTATACGGATGCCACATCGGTACTATCGTTTTCTATGTTCAGTGGACCGTGAAATGTGGTAAAATCTCTAATTTGGCATTAAAATTAGAAAGATCATATCATAGAAAACATATTTACTAAGTTTTGAGTGGATTGGACTTCAACTTCATCAAAAACTACCTCGAAAAAAACTTTAACCTGAAGCGGGATAGACGGACGGACGAACGAACGAACGGACGCACATACTAGAAAACATAATGCCCATAAATGGGGCATAAAAATTCATTGTTGAAAGTGAAAGTAGTGATTAGGCCAAAATGAAAGTAGGGTAGAGATTAGAGGGAGGCAGGATATTTTCGGGACGTCTGGATCGGGATTTCGGGATTGTTCCTTACGTGATCCGGGAATATTTTTTTCGAATTTCGGGATGTCGGGATATGAATTTCGTTAAAATACGCACCTCGGGATTTCATGTTTTTAAGCCGGGGATTTCGGGATCAGGGCCTCTCCGACCACCTCTCAAATGAGCCTTCGTCATTTATACAAGATTCAAATCCTACCATTGGCATGTTAATAGGGCTCTCAAAAGGAAAAGCACTGATGAATTGTACCAGACGCATATTTTATTATTAGAACAATAATGGTCTGTAAGCAGTTTCATTTATTTCATGTTTGAAGCGGTGCAAATTTTTAATTTAATTTGACTTTTACCAAAAAATGCATTGTAGCAAAGGGAAAGAATAATTGTGGTATAAGGCCAGAAACACAAAAAATAATTGAATTTAACAGAAAAGAAACAAATAACGGACTTTGTAAAAAAGAAGGAGGAGGGCTTTTGATAACTTATATGAAATTCTCCAGACATAATATCTGTTAAAAACATTTATCCTACAACAGTTTACAAGCTGTATATCCCCGCGATTTTGCGGGTGTGTTCTAGTATTCCTTAAATTAAAACAACTTCCAAAAATTTTGTAACAGCAAATTTGTATAACACAAAATACGTATATTTTTATATATTTATATATAAGTGCTGGCTAATTGGCTGGTGAGACCCTTGGGTACTAACTCAGTCCACCAGGAGAGGTATCGACCAAGTGGTAGTAATAACATTAACAAAACCAACTTGTCTGTATCAGATTTTAGAAGAAAAAGTAGGAAATCTGTCCTAACAGTAGCTTATTTTTTAATTTCTGAGGTTCTATAACTACTTTAAAAACTTTATCGGTTCTAACTTAAAATATGGACAATTTTATGTTCAGGGTCTTGATATCTTTTGCCAGCTTTCGAAATGCTTATGTTTAACCCTTTTCAGCTGGACCAAATAATCACCACGTTACTTAAAAATGCATGACCCAATTGTTTTCAAAGTGTCATTTCAACCCTTCTTGCTATTTGAGGCATAAAACATTAAGAAATAAATTTGGAAGGGGTATACAGAAAATTGACAAGTAACGCACTGTCCACACTAGGGACTATATTCGTCGAATATACAACGAAAATCAACGGACGATAACTGTGTACTCGGACCAGTACACGTATAAGTGATATGTTTTGATTTAATCAGATTCCCTCAGTTTATGTTTGTCACTTTATTTTTTTAATATATTGACAAGATTAGACCATCGGTAACATAACGTTGCCTTTATGTATTAGGTTCAAGTAACAGGAAATATTAGGAGCTTGAACCCTTGACTGATACTGCTACATTTCATCAATGCTAGTCTGAAACTGTCTTGTTGTTGAAAAAACAATATTTTAGTTTTATTCAAGTAACATAAGACTTATGGTCCTTAATCAGATTCAATTAGCATGCCTAAATCGCTTTTCCGATATATTACCTTATACCGGTATTTTATTGATGAATATTTTATTACGTCAATTTGTATTTATAGTACACATAAGCCGATGGATGGAAATTTACTATAATATTGTTATGTGTAACAGAATTTAGGTAAGTTTGTATGATGCTTGGGACAAACATACGCTTTTATGAATGATTTTAAATATTTTTTTTTAGATCACCGTAGATGTGATTTGGAATATTGTTCTTATAATTATGACGTCCTTTCTGCATTAATTTTTTATAGCCTTTCAATGCCGTCATAATCATTATAATTATTTGGACTAGTATTGCGAAAGTAAATGTTATCAAACTGTCCGTTCCTATGTATGTTAGTGGGTTTTTTTTGCACTCGAGTGTTTCTGTTATTTTCCTCTTAGTTGATGCGTTTCCCTCAGTTTTAGTTTGTAACCCGGATAAATTTTCTCTCAATCGATTTATGACTGTTAAACAGCGGTATTCCACATTTGTTACAAAATGTTGTCTATATTTAATACTATTCTTCGACAGCTTGTTTGAAGTAAAAATAATATAGATTTTATTGAAATACTGTATTGCCCCAAAGTAGACACAGTCAGACGATTGGATTTTATTGATACGTTTCTAATGAATGTAGATCAAAAGTAGATCGCTTTAATTTGAAACTTATGAATCAATATGCTTCTCTCGTAAAAATAACATCGACCAAAGTCGACGATTGTTATATTATTATTCAACAACAGTAGCTTGCGAAATATAAAATTAGGGATTTCTAGAGTGTATTTTAGAATAAAATTGAGAATGAAAATGGTGAATGTGTCAAAGAGACAACAACCCGACCATAGAACAGACCACAGCATGTTTTTTCTATGGTCGGGTTGTTGTCTCTTTGACACATTCCCCATTTCCATTCTCAATTTTATTTTTTAGATCTCAATCCTTCCCTATAAATATAGCCGATGTAGAAAAGTAAACGCATAACAATACGCACATTAAAAGTCAGTTCAAGAGAAATCCGATTCCGATGTCAGAAGAGGTAGCAAAAGAAAATAAACAAAATGCCAATAATACATAAATACCAACAGACTACTAGCAGTTAGTGACATGCCAGCTCTAGACCTCAATTTAAACTGATTGAAAGAGTATGTCTTCACCATATGAATATCAGGCACAATCTCTCCCGTTAGGGTTTATTACTATACCATCATAACATATATTAGAAGAGCATAACCCGTATCATGCCAACACCTTGTTTTTGAATAAATGTGTTTAATTCCGATGTAAAGACCCCATGAGAGAGGGACGAAAGACACCAGAGGGACAGTCAAACTATCATATAAAACTATAAGTGAATCAATATTAAAGCCAAAATATGCAATTTTTAATGACCTGACAACAGTATTGTAAATGCAGACCTTCTTAATAAATGTGTTTAAAGTTTTTGTTAGCTTCTAAGGGGAATATTGACATGGTTGTGCCTTGTAAAGAATATTACCATAAAAAGATTGGATGTGAAATACCTCAACGTATAAGATACCTGCATGTTGAGTTTTATTTTTGAATGATGTTCTTGTACCGATGATAAAATTTAGTAATGTTTTGACTAGTTTGTGATATCGAAAACCCTGGTGTTTTAATTTTTCCGTTATACATAAATTTCTTTCGCTAAAAGCATAAACGTTGTTACATACACGAGCGAATCGTTCAAGTTGTGATATATAAACACAGTAAGATGGTTACAAGGGAACTTCACCATCTAAAAATGTATAATTAATGATAGGAAATGAAAAATCATCTCTTTTATCATAAATTTTTGTATTAAGCTTTCAGTTAATGATATAGATATAAAGATCGAGGAAAGGTCAGTGGTCATTGTTAGTATTAGCTTTATTTAAAGAAAGCTCAACGGGATAAATTTCTTTAGTATACATACGAAAGTCGTCATTATTAAGAGCCAATATATCATCCAAATATCTAAATAAAGGCAACAGTAGTATACCGCTGTTCAAAATTCATAAATCGGTTGAGGAAAAAACCAAATCCGGGTTACAAACTAAAACTGAGGGAAATGCATCAAATATAAGTGGAGAACTACGACACCACAGAAACAAAACATTAAAATGTAACACAAAATGTAAAATGTAAAAGTATTATTAAATTTTTGTATCAGATGTTGTTTCGATGAGTCTTTGCTGTATTTAGTCATAAATTGTCAATCATAGCAATAGAAAAACAGGTACACAATAAGTGGTGCACAGTTGGTCCCCATGGAAATTCCGATAACTTCACGATATACGGAATCTCCAAAGCGACCACAATCGTTATCTAGTAAAAATACAAGGGCAGATATAGTATCTTTTCTTTATTGCTACTAAAAAATGACCTAAAAGAGTTTAAACATATGTATTTGCATTCTGACTTTTTAAATGCCCATTTAATTAGGTGTGTGAATTGTTTCTTAATGAGAATATGAGGCAAAGTTGTATATATGGTAGAAAAATCAAAACTTTGAACAGATGTAAAAATCACCAATATAAGCATTAAATTTTTCAAGTACTTCCAACGAGATTTTGACACATCAAAAGTAAATAATCTCAGTATTTTCAAAGGCCTTATTTGAACAATTTATTATCATGTTTTTGATTGTATTAAGTGTACCTGTAAGAAGAATAGACAATTTAGTAGTGGGACAATGGCTTGAAGACAAAATAAATCTAGATTTGTAAGGAGTTTTGTGTAGCCTCGTGAAGCCAGTACACAGTTGGGACTTTCATTGTAATTGGTTCTGTTTGTAAAGAGGTAGCTAAAAGTTTATGTTTGTTATAGATGTCGTTTTCTGAAAATGGAGTTAGTTGGAATCTTGGTGAATTGGTGATTTCTTTTTTCAGAACCTCAATGTAAAATTTACGTCAAACAATAATGATATTATTAGCAACTTTATCGGCCGAGACAAACCTAGCTGTGTGCTCTGTGAATTATGTTATCTTCCGACCTTTTTGGCGTGCAAACTGTGAAAATACAAATATGTGATCAAGTTTTATAACGAACCAAAAATCTTTAAAATCTCTATTCATAATATAGAAACTGGTCTATTCAGTGATTCCGAAACGCCACTTGCAAGTGTGAGATAAAATAAACTTGTCTTCACTGACTTTTTTAGAAACCAACACCATGTTACAAAATGAGATGACGGAAACAGAAACTATTTATTAATGGATAATTACAGTCAACGTCGATATTTGAATGAGGTTAGTATCAGTCTGTAGAAACCATTGGTCAGTTTGAGGACAAAGTCATCATTTAGGTGTAATACGATCAGTCATAGTACGTCACATCCGGTTGCATACAAAAAAGGGATCAAAACAATTCCTAGAATTTAACAATTTTTCATTTGATGTTTCTTTAGAATATTTTTGAAACTGAAGGTTACATTGTTACCAAAGCTAAAGCTTTTACACAGAAAAAAATGAAATTTGGATCGGTTAACTTTCAGTTATTTTCTTATATGCGATAAAATGTATGTGTCTTTAATACTGGACAGGATAAAACTTTACTCATGACAAGTACTTCTTTTTTTGAAACAAAGATGAATTCTGCAGAATGTTTTGAAAAGCGGAACAAAAACGTATAGGGGAAATCAATGTAGGTATTACACCTAGTATTATGAGAAGTAACACATTCATCTTTGACTTTGTTTGTTCTCTTATTTGTTAAAATTTCATGATATTTAAGCGAAATACTACAAAATGAAATATTTTTAATGGCTTGAGTCTGAATAACCCATTGCATGAGAAAATTGAATTTAAATAGGCTCTATTTTTCATAATGCTAGAAAATAGCACTTTTTCATACGTAACAGTTTGATATAAATATTGTTCTAAGTGAATAAAATAATTTTTGAAGCATTTACAACAAATATTCACTGAAAGGAAGCTTTTTTTTTGGGCCTCTCTGGAACGCGACGTTAATTTAAGATTTGCGTAAAAATTTGTTGAAACCTCCATGGAATCAGTAAACTTTAAATTGGATGGTTCATTCAGCTTGAATACTTCAATTACTCAATTATTACCACATTTCTTTCATAAATGAGTGAAAGTTACCACAGAATCTTTATTAATTGGCCAAAAAAGTAGATTTTTCTTTTGAAAATGAGAGGTATAAATAGACCAAAAGGGAGCTTATAATGAAGACAAATAGTATTTATAATCATAGAATCATCTTTGTATCATGTTAAACTGTTTGAAGCAGTTGAGAGGAATATTTGATCATTTATTGGTCCACACTATATTCTATCATGATTTTTCGAAGTAATAAAGCTCGAACCGCTATAAATGTCGTCTAGCAGGAGAATAGATTTATTTTCAAACTATTGAACTGACTTTGACAAAACTTGGCAGTAATGTTTTAAATAACCAGTGCTGCAAAGGAAGACATCACATTTAGTTTATTCAACAAAAATATCTTCTTTAGTAGTAATACCACCAAATCGTAGTACACCGCATTCGGTTGCATACGAAAAAGAATTAAAACGTGATTGGTTAACTTCCAGTGATGTTATTTTGTTATTTGCAATGAAATTTTATGTGAATGTTTTTTATAGTACTGAACAGGATACAACTGTATATTCATGTCAAAAAGGAAAGTCTCTTATCAAATGGTAAAATCGAAAGCTCAAACAAAAAACGAAATTGACAATAATGCAATCACCAACACCATATTACTATTATATGTTCATATACAGAAGAAGATGTGGTATGAATGCCAATGAGACAACTGTCCACAAGAGACCAAAATGACATATATATTAACAACTATAGGTCACCGTGCGGCCTTCAACAATTAGCAAATCCCATACCGCATAGTCAGCCATACAAGGCCCCGATATGACAATGTAAAACAATTCAAACGGGAAAACTTACGGCCTTATTTATATAAAAAATGAACGAAAAACAAATATGTAACACATAAACAAACGACAACCACTGAATGACAGGCTCCTGACTTGGACAGGCACATACATAAATAATGTGGCGGGGTTAAACATGTTAGTGGGATCCCAACCCTCACCCTAACCTGGGACAGTGGTATAACAGTACAACATAAGAACGAACTATAAAACTCAGTTGAAAAAGGCTTAACTCATCAGATGGACAAAAATAGTAGTGTATTAATATTTTGGTGAAAGACGATCATATTAACACACCTGATTCAACTATCATACATTTAAAAAAAAAAGGCAAAATATAAAGATATTTATATATAAAATAAGGGATAATTTCAACTCGGTTGCTGCTAGAATGCCATGATAACGAACGAGAAACTGGTTAGGACATACTAGGATTGTAAACCAATATCGCTGAATGATGATAAAGA
The DNA here is from genome assembly GCF_965363235.1 of Mytilus galloprovincialis. Taxonomy (NCBI): domain Eukaryota; kingdom Metazoa; phylum Mollusca; class Bivalvia; order Mytilida; family Mytilidae; genus Mytilus; species Mytilus galloprovincialis. Next base: position 26,201,066 of record NC_134844.1, read on the forward strand.
AAAACTAAACATACTATGATTATGGAACGAACTCGAAAAGAAACTAGCGATCAATAGGGGGAACAGCTGAAACCCTCAGACATAAAAACAAAAAAAAATTGATCTTAGAGTTTCCCCACAATGGATCACATGATAAAAAGTCTCACCGAAACCTGATAAAACTAAGACATTGACATGTTCTACATCTGTGATGATAAGCAGTGTTTGATATTTTTATTTTATCGAAGCGTCTATAAGGATAATAATTACATTTTTAAAAGCTCTGAAAATATAAAATGTTTATTTCTATTTTAGATCACAACACTGTATTTGATTATAATTAATGAATGGCTATTATTTACTTTGAATTTATTGAATTTGATTAACAATGTGAAGAAACAAATTAAATATTTTGTTGATATTTAAGGAATGACTTTAATATTTTTTCTGTCTATGAAGAAATAACATAAAAAATGTGGTGCACACTGAATATCGCGCGTAGTGGGTTGTTTAACAGTGTGCACCACATTTTTTATGTTATTTCGAATAGACAGAAAAAAATATTACAGTCATGTCTTATAATTTAATTCTAAAATCCATTAAAATCGTAGAAAACCGTATAAAAACGTTGATGACGTCACGGTAACATGGCTTAATTATGTCTATGGGCAGATACCAAAATAACATCAGCCAATCAGAAGACGCGTCACATCCAAAATTAAATTATTTAACTTTAAATCTTTTCAAATACCTATTTTGCTATGTTTGAGAACTAAAGCAGAAGCATAACTGGTAAATACCAAGATGCTAGTCCTTAGAAGAGGGATGCAAGATACTGGAAGGACATTCAAACTCATAAAGCTAAATAAACTGACAATGCAATGACTAAATAAGAAACGAACAAACAGACAAAAAAGTCGACAAAACACAACAGAGAAAACTAAAGACTAAGCAACAAAAAAAAAACCACCAAATGATCTCAGGTGTTCCGGAAGGGTAAGCAGATCCCATTTAACATGTGGCACCTGTCGTGTGGCTCATGTTAGTACAAACCCGGTATAAAATCTAATTCAGAATATTCACATTCGTGAAAAGGGGACGAGATTGTAATTACGACATTAAGAACATATCCGCTATCATCTGTATAATGGATATTCCATAACGGTCAACCAACTCAAGATGAGGTCCGTAAAATCTGCTTATGGACAGATTTCAACTTCACAATCTTTAAATCTTTGTTTGACAGCTTCCTTGTGAGCAGCAATCCTCTATCAAAAAAATCATGATAGGAAATACATGACCTGGAATATCATAACAATTGGGAGATATATACTCCGTAAGCAGGCGCTGTTGGTATGCTGCTATATAAAAATGAAATGTTACCAATAATGAAGCTATGATGGGATAGATGCATGAAACAAAGTCCTTAAAAGGACCCAGTCATCCGTAATGTTGTTTCAGTCTAATAATCAAACGTTTAAAAACGTGAATGCACCCTTTTTTCTTCATTTCATGTTAAGCTTTAGTTATGTTTTTTGTATTTTGGTAATCATGTTTTCGTTGGTAGATATATAGTGATTAATTGTGATTTTATTTTCAGTTTAGAAGATGACAGGACAGATGACGACTTTATTTTGTATACTTATAGCATTTTTCAGATTTAAAGAAATATATGCAGATAAAAATAGTTGCTCAGGTAGGCATTAGTTAGAAAATACTTAAAAAGTGATGTAAGGCATTGAAAAAAAAACCAACAAAAAACACCAAAAAATCAGAGAACAATAGATCAAACAAACCATCAACACCGGACTTTTATAAAAAGACTTAGATAAAAACAAAAAACATAGAAATCAAAAGATTGTCAAGATCGCGTGACATGGTACAGGTACGTAATATTGTGTAGTCAAAATAGTTTTACTTACGCTCAAAATTCCTTGCCTGTCAAGGGATTTCGCGGCCTAGATGTTAAATAAAGGCAACAGTAGTATACCGCTGTTCAAAACTCATAAATCCATGGACATTAACAAAATCGGGGTAACAAACTAAAACCGAGGGAAACACATTAAATATAGGAGGAGAACAACGACACAACACTAAAATGTAACACACAATGAAACGGACCAAGCATCAGACAAAATCCCACGAGAATAACAAATATAACATCAAAACCAAATACATGAATTTGGGATAGACAAGTATCGTGACACGTCTTATCACAATGTGAAATTATACTAAAAAATAAGAGAAAACAAACGACGCAACGTGAAAATGTAACACACACAGAAACGAACAATAATATAACAATGGCCATATTCCTGACTTGGTACAGGACATTTTTAAAGGAAAAAATGGTGGGTTGAACCTGGTTTTGTGGCATGCCAAACCTCGCACTTTAATGGCAATGTTAAATATAACATTAAAATGACAACATAATATTACAGGACTACAATACAAATAAATAGGAGAACGTATTAGACAAAGAAACACATGATTAATGAATAACGAAAAGCATCAGGTTTAAAATTCAATACGTAGAAAACGCGCCTCGTCCACACAAGACTCACCAGTGACGCCCAGATATAAAAGATCGAAAGCAAAAAAAAAGTACAAAGTTGTACAGCACTGTGATCCACTGTGTTAAGTATTGGGAATTGTGACAAGGTGTGCTCGACTCCAATTTAAATTGCTTCGAATGCCAGCTGTACTTTCAACAATTCGTGCCTTCTCTCCGGATATTCTAAATCTTCCAATACAAATGGCCTGAATGGTGTTGCCAAGTATGCTAGAAGTAGTACTTTACAAGCACATTCAATAAGTCCTTTGCTATTCTAAACCAAACTTATTTGATATAGGAAATCGAGATAGCATGTTAAAAAATGGTTGTTTAGAATACGCTTAATAAAGTCAATACAGATGTACATGTTGGTGGGATACTGGCGCTGACAAAAATCTTATCACGCGCGTGGTCCTTGCTGTCATAGTATTTAGTATTGTAAAGTTGCGAAGGTATAGTGGCATCCATGTACACTCCCTATGTCACCAACGTATTTTTACGACAATGTTTTACAAGGAAAATCAATCCCAACCCAACACAAAGCGAGTGCTTGGACACCGGGAAGTCTGTTATTGTGATTGAAGAAGCCGAAGTACTTGGAGAGAACCACCGAACCACTCGGCGAAATAGACACACTGAAGAGATATCAGAAGATTGATCTCCAGATAAAAGTTGGGGATAATTGTATCCAACCGAGGCTCTCAAAGAGGTTCATCGATTAAATACATATTGTTGTGTATTTAATTAAATCATCAATGCAGCTACTGTTGTTATGTCGATTAATTTGTCATGAAATCAAAAGTGATTTTTAAACATTTTTTTTTACTTGAAATTACACCCTTTATTCGAACCCTTGAAACAACCCTGGTTTTAACGTTTCTTATCAATATCTTAGAATATTAAATCAATTAAAAATTAGAAATTAGAATTTTATTTTTAATTATTTAATTTATTTTTTATTTTTGTAATATATCTTTTATAGTTTACTGGACGACTTCTTCACCACTGATTTTAGGACAGAATGTCACTCTTGAATGTACCGTCATTGGCGAGAAGTGTACTGGTACTTACAAATGGGTAGGAGGACCTACTAACAATGTTATAGCGTTGAAAAATAGTGTACTTGACTATGTTAAATATTCCATTGACATCACTATCGAAAGGAGATATGATCTCGTTATAAAAAATCTTTCATTGAGAGATTTGAATGTTTCTTACGTTTGTCATTGTGGCTTTTATAATTACGTTGACGTTTTGCGCCAGAGTTTGATAACAACAAATTGTAAGTTGAAAGATTGTTAGCAGAATATTAAGATCAATATCCATTATTTTGGTTCCAAAAGATTGAACAATACAAAATTGAAAACATGTAACTCGTTTTAATCATCCTCTTTTAGCAAATTGAAACATACAATACTCCTGAGCAGCATTCACAAAACTGCAATCTCAATAATGTCACAAAGAATTTATTGAATCATGTTTTGATTGTTGGCGCAATACCTGTTCTGTTCGTTACTATGTTTAAAAGGAATTTCTTCAACTTTTTTATGTACAAAAGTAAGGAGATATGGTATTATTGCCAATGAGACAGCTATCCACCAAAGTTCACCAAAGATCAAATGTAGTATTTCACTATCTGATCGCAATGATTGACCACTTAAATTTTTGTTTATTTGTCTTATTTCAGCATTTGCAACTCATTTATCGTATGTTTTCTCCCTGGTTATTTATTTTGATTGTCGTACTACATTTACAACGCCTTATTTTTATAAAGTGCGCATGTATTTCTTTTTCTCAAGTTTTGTTAGTTTTGCTTTCGCTTAGCGTTTCCTCCTTATCCAAAACCGACCGTTTTCAGTTTTGCACTGGATAGGAGATAAATATATCAGTTTTATTTCAACAACAAAATTAATACCTTGATTAAACATGAAAGTTCAAATAAAGTGGCAGTCATTTCATGTCAAAACAATACCTTATCCTGACTTATACTGAAAAAATCAACAAAATTTTAATTGCATATTAGATCGTACTGGTTCCCGGAAGTTTGAACAACGTAAATGTGCCCTCCTAATATAATTTTATATGCTTCTTTATTATTTAAACAAAACTTCAAAAAAGTGTTCTACAGTGATCCCAAGTCCCCAAGCTTTCATTTGATACCACAAATATCCAAATATTTCACCTATTGACAAAGATACAGCTATGCGGAGGAACTATTTTGTTTGAAGTATGTACTACTTTCTAGTATGTTCTTTCCGGCCGGGCCTGTATTATTGGTTGTACATTATTTTGTTTTGATTATTACGTTTTGTTTTGTTTATTACGGTTTTTTTTATCACGTTCTGTTTGGTTATGTTTTGTGTATTTTTTGTTTGTTTTGTTTTTACGTTTGTTTTTTTTTTGTTTTTTTTTGTTTTATAACATTTTGTTTTGTTAATTACGTTTTGTTTTGTTTATTACGTTTTTTTGTTTTTTTTGTTTTATAACATTTTGTTTTGTTAATAACGTTTTGTTTTGTGTATTACGTTTTGTTTTGTTTTATTTAGAAGAAGAAAAGGGGTTCCGATTATGAAAACACTCCGTGTTTGGATCTTCAAAGATTTGGTCGTTGGTCGTTGGTTTTGTCATCTGACTCATTTAACGTTTTTGTCATGTTTTGGTCGTTTACAGCTGTCTTCATATAATTAGATTTGGTAAGTGTTGAAGGCTTAATGGTGACCCATAGTTTCGGACATTCAAATCAATTTGTATCTGGATGATATTTGTTATATATAAGAGACCATAACACATCTCCTCATTTTCATTAAGCGTTGATCAAAGACCTCAGTTGAAAAACTGGAGAAATTTTGGTACTAGTCTAATGATACTTAAATTGACTCTGAGCGTAGTTGGATCAGCATATTCCATACTATATGGTGTTATTAAAAGTAATGTAAATAAATGATTCATTTAATCGTGTGAGGAAGATAGAATATAAAAATATATAAATAATACATAGGTGAGAGTCTGATAGAGCAGATAGTTATCTAGAGAAAACATTGTCAACCACGGCGAAGCTAAGATTGACAATGCTTTTTTTGTGGGATACTAATCCACTCCATCACTCTCTCAGTTATGTGTTATTTAATTATTATACTGAATGTCCCACATTTTTGTCTTATTCATATGCATTTTATTTAAAGGTATTTTTTCTATGACGTCACGTATACATAATAACGTAACGGGTATTAGAAAAATCTACAGAACGGAGCATAATGTTTTATTTGTTAATTTTGACAGTCAAAAATCCGAGCCAAAACGTAGATCTTAGGGTGCAAATGCAAGTTTTTAACTACCTTGACTGGCTTTACTTGCACGGTCGGTTAACCTAAGGTGAATCGGGTGTCTTCCTTTAACTTGGATGTTGAAGAAGCAGATAACTTTGGTAAAGAAATTGGATGAAATGTGCAAATTTTGAGAGTTGTATGTAATTTATGTATGAGACTTTTGATATAAATATAGAAAATTGTGTGTTTTACTACAGGTGTAATTTCTCAAAAACACCTTGTTTGTGTTTGATTAGATTGTTTTCAACTTCGTAATATAATGGGAGATAACTCAGATAAAGTATTTTTTTATAATAGAAAGTGTTATGAATTTACCTATTTTGATATGTAGCAAGAAAAAAAAGAACGGTGATCCAATTTTTCTTTTTCTTTTCTGAAAGCATTTTATAAGAGCAATCTTCTCTAATATTATCTTAAAGTTCTAATAGTACGTTTTCTTTTTATCACACAAAATTGATTTTCCTTGCATAATCTATACAACATCTGACAATTTTGAACAACCTGTAGCGTGAAAAAAGTCTGGTGACCCATACTTTTTGATATGTTTTTGAAAAAAAACATGATAAAAACTTCATTTTTAAAAGTTATCAAAAAAATCATTTTTTATTAAGACGCCCTAGCCACCTTAATCATTGTCTTTTATTATTCGATGAAAACAAAAGTACAACAATATTGCAGGTTGCCACATTGTGAGTTGTGTTTGTCAGACGTAGAAATCATGTCACAACATGCTATTCCCTGTATCTGCTTTGCCGGGCTCGCTTACTATGACTAAGTCTAAAGCTAACGTTGTCGTTAACAAGCCATGCTATATCTTAATGACGATTCAGCATATAATATTCTAAACGGCTCAATGTTATAGAATAATGGCATTTTTTGTATCGACTTTATCTTTATCGTCAAGATTAACAAGACGGTCAGTTACAATTAAAACCTAAGTTTTATTCGATGTTAAATTTTAGGCCCACAAGACACGACGCATTATTCTGTTCATGAAGACAAAGGTAAGTGTTTTCTTCATTATAAAAATACAGATAAAAAACATGACAGACAGTTGCATTGTAATTCATGATCTGTCGTTTAGTAATCTTGCGATAAATATTAAAAAAAAAGCTTTTTTTTCAAACAAAGGTATCATAATATATTATCTACTCACAATAATAACATACCATCTGTTTAACACTATATATTGAATGACAAACTTTGCCAAACATACGTCGTGATACGATAATGGTTAAACCATACAAAATACCTTAATACATAGCGGCAATAAACCCGCCTTTGCTGCCACATTTATCCTAGTCTCTTTAACCCTTCTGTCTTCAAACCTTTTATATAATCTACATGTGTCTACAACCCCTTCTATTCCATTCCTCCTCATACATCTTTTCTGCTGCTCTCTCTCTATCAAATACCAGTCCTTCTCCTTCCCTTTCTATCTACTTTTTTTGCTTCTCATAAATTTTCACTTTTCTCCTTGTTTCTTTTTCCTACTATTTCAATGTCAATTTTCTCATCCCATTTCTAATATTAATATACCTGTTTTCCTTCATAAAAACACAAAAATGTACCTATTTTGTTTGCATGCAACAAAGTCATATTTTCCCAGACATACTGTTAATGAAGTCTTTACACTACATCCTTTGGATGTGTACTGATTGATATTTTTGACCTTGAAACATGCCTTTTTCATTAGTTGCTATTGGCACAGAGGAAGCTTTTGATAAAAATAAGTATAACAAAAACTCCATGTTTTTTTTTAATCCATACAAACTGACATAATCAAACGCTATCAACTAACGAAATAACTGCCATATTCCAAACTTGATTGAGGCCTTAAATGAAAAAAATATGTGGGTTATAACTTCCACATTAACAGTGAGTTATATTAAGCTGTAATTTTGTCGATTTTTATGCCCCACCTACGATAGTAGAGGGGCATTATGTTTTCTGGTCTGTGCCTCCGTTCGTTCGTTCGTTCGTCTGTCTGTGCGTCCGTTTGCTTCAGGTTAAAGTTTTTGGTCAAGGTAGTTTTTGAAGAAGTTGAAGTCCAATCAACTTGAAACTTAGTACACATGTTCCCCATGATATGATCTTTCTAATTTTAATGCCAAATTCTAGTTTTTACCCCCATTTCATGGTCCACTGAACATAGAAAATGATAGTGCGAAGTTCAGGTTAAAGTTTTTGGTCAAGGTAGTTGTTGATGAAGTTAAAGTTACATCAACTTGAAACTTAGTACACATGTTCCCTATATATAGCTATGATATGATCTTTCTAATTATAATTCCAAATTATAATTTTGACCTCAATTTCACGGTCCACTGAACATAGAAAATGATAGTGCGAGTGGGGCATCCGTGTACTATGGACACATTCTTGTTTTTTAATGTTTTGTGACAATCCAATGAGTCAAGCCTTTTAAAATTCGATTTACAATTATATTGTATGCTGTACTGTAACAACAGTAATTAATATTGTACCATGTACATAATGTGAATGTTGAGCGCTATCAATAATTTACTAGTATAAAATATTCATGTATTTTCAAATTGATCAATTTGTCTTCTATCTTAAAAATCGGGTACTTGGATATACAATTGAAGATATTGAATAAAACACACTTAACCATGTTTAAAAACTGATTTGTTATAACCCTGACATTAGCTCAAAACAAACAGCAAGGTTTACAGGACCACAAAATGAATAGTGTTAAACATTATAATTGATTTATTTAAGGATTATGTAACATGACGCAAAGCCCTGCTTCTGGAAAAAAAGGTAAGTGTTTTTTTTCTTAGTTATTTATTTCTTCGTATTGTATTCATGCTTAAAGCATTTTTTTACAGATAATTGGGCATTCGTCTATTAGTCGGGGTTCTTAAGACATATATATATAACATAAAGATATGTTTGCGACAAAACTATCTTAATTGTATATTTCAACGGTGAATCTGTTACTTCCCTGTATTTTTTTTCCCATTTTTATTTTCATAGTAATACAATTATTTTGTAATCACTTACTTGTATAAAAATATTATATGTACTGGGTTAGAATAAAGAACGGAAACGGGGAATTTGTCACAGAGAAAACAATTTTTTCAAAGAGGAGATTACAGCCGAAGGCCACCAATGACTCAACTCATCGGAAAAAGCACCCAACAGCAGGCTACAGATAACCCCTTAACATTAATATATATGTAGGACTCTAAAGTGCGATGGGGACGCTAAAGTACGATGGTCACGCTAAAGTGCGATGGTCTACGCTAAAGTGCGATGCTTCCATACGCTAAAGTACGATGGTTCACGAAAGGTTAGACGTCCGAAACGTAGTTGGATTATGACGTTAACAGTCGTACATACAAACCAAAAATGAACATGCCGGAAGATAGATTATGAATATTTGATTAACAACTTTTACACCAAATGTTCATGATTTACTAGTTATTGATTTAAACTTAACCGTTCTTTGTCGGATGAAGCACATTGTTTATTCTTATGGTGCTGGAAAAGGGACTTGCATCGCTTGCATCTTACAGTCGACCATTTTACTATATAAATATAAAACAGTATACACATACTTATCCTGATCAAGTTATATTTGAAGCAAACGGAAACATTTGAATCATTGTTTATGTGGCAGTTTACTTTGCGATCCTCGTTAAAATGCTGTCGACTTTGATTAAAGTAACGTCGGTAAAATAGAGATACATGTTTGCATGCGTGAATTATAAATTATTTGCTCTAAAACATTAGTATGTTCTGTAATTTGTAGGAAAATACGGAAAAGGAGAAAGCTCGGCGAACATTGCCTTTCTCTCGCATTCAAATTAAAATTTTATACTAATCAATGTTGCATATTTCGACAATGAACGAATTTTGTATTTGTTATTTACAATGACGACTGCATGGGAGGTTGTAACATGAGTGTAAACGTCAATCTACACTAATTATCCAAATATGCATTAAGCTCCGAATTGTTACAAAATCATTTTACATGAAATATAATATGTTGCGACAAATAAATTACCCTTTTAGAAATTATAACGAGGTCGGTCTTCTTTATTGAGAAACAATTATTTCAGACTACCGGTAAATTATAAAGCATATCACATATGTTATACGTTAGCATATTAGCTAATGCATTTGTTGAATTTGCAACTTATTATTTAGTTATAGAGTGTTTATATTTGAATAGTATTTGTTAAATAACTGATGATTTAAATAATTGTACTGGGCTTGTTTTCATAAGCCATTTGGTTGATTAAACGACCGCTTATTTTAGCTTTTTAGTAAGAGCTTACTGGTGATGCACACCTCGCTGTCTCACTGGTCTTGCACAAACCTCAGTCACTGTCTACACGTTAGGTCCAGCACAGACTAAATGCTGACTAACTGGTCCATCACAGACCTTGCTCACTGTGTACACGAAAGGTGTTGTCTACACGAAAGGTGTGATGCATTTCACAGCATCTAGACACAATGTCGCTATTGTGTCTAGAATTATACTATTTTTTAACCTCGATGTTTTAATCTCTCGAATCTTACCCTTTTGGTCCATCGCACTTTAGCGTGATATACCATCGTACTTTAGCGAACAAACAACCATCGCACTTTAGCGTGAGACACCATCGTACTTTAGCGTAGACCATCGCACTTTAGCGTGACCATCGCACTTTAGAGTACCATCGCACTTTAGAGTCCTACATATATAAGTTCAAAGAAACACCAAATTAAACTCAGAAAAATACAAATGAACGAAATAAATCACACAAGACCCTAAATCTTCCTGCACATGCCTTTTTTCGTTCGGATAGGCGTGGGACAACCTTGAAAAAGTATGAGAAATCATGAAATTTCATGAAGTGTTCATCAAATGGTCCGAGACCACAATTGTCGTCCCTTGATTTTTTTCGTTGTTCACGAATATAGTCCCTAGTGTTGACAGTGGGTTACTTGCCATTAATTTTTATACCCCTTCCAAATTTATTTCTCCATGATTAATGCCTCAAATTGCAAGTAGGGGGGTGAAATTACACTGTAAAAAAATTTGGGTCCAGAATTTTAAAGGAAAGTAGTGATTTGGTCCAGCTGAAAAAGGTTGAAAATTAGCCCTTCGGAAGCTGTCAAAAGATTTCAAGACGCCCTAAACATAAAATTGTCCATATTTTGATTTAGAGCCGATGAAGTTTTCTATAATTTTGATATAATTTGTCCAAAAAGTAGTACAACACACTGTAAAAGTTTCTTTGAGAAAGCGCAGGTGGGATTTTTTTTATTTTCATGTATGTTCTAAAAGAAATGCACTACGAAATAATTGTGTTCTCGGACCAAATTGTGAACATCTGTATCAAACTATCTGGACGAATGAAATTAAGTATAGAAATTGGGAATGTGTCACAGAGACAACAACCCGAACAAAGAGCAGAAAACAGCCATAGGCTCCATAACATACCAATGATCTAAAATTAAAAATCTTACAAAAATAACAAAGGTCAGAGGCTCTTGCCTTAGGACAGGCAAAGATGCGGCGGGTTTAAACATGTATTCCACTATACCTCAAGCCTATGTAGAAAAACAATCACAGCAATATGTACAATACAACTCAGTTAAAACGATGTTAGAATAGGTAAAAAAAAAGAAACTAAGCAAAATGACAATGATACATGAATTAATAAAGGAATACTAGCAGTTACCGTCGTGTCAGCTCCAAACCTCAAATAAACATCATATGAATACAAATCCTCTCGTATTAAAACACATAATTCATATCAGTAAAAATAATATTAAAAGATCTAATACCAATGATGAATTGGTAACTTTTGAGAATAAGTTCATTTGAGGGAACGACAAGTTTGCACGAAACGTATCTAAAATAAACGGGCACGCAATCGATAAACAGCAAGACTGTAAATATTCATGTCCTATTTCGTTTGTATTGCTTCATTAGTATATTCTCTTTCTTCAAAACAAAATTTATAATTCTACAGAAAAATAATAAGTTTATAAAGAGCAATACAAATTCTATTAACACTACTCATGTGAGAAAATTATTGTGAGGACAGTCCAATCAAAATGTCGTTGTCATTATGGAAATAATGTACCTTTTTCAATAAATGTTTCATTCTGGAGGATTTAATTTTGTTTTGAAACACTACCAGTAGTATCATTCATATTTTACCGACTACAATATGCCAACATGTTAGAGTCGCTAAAGTCTCAGAAAGTCTGAAAATGTTTTTCCTTTTCCGGTTACGAAGTTGAGGATGATACTTAATAACTCTTTTTTGCAGACAGGACTATTTTGTTGACAGTTCTCACTTTAATAGGACTTTTATCAGTAATCATTGTAACTACTTGCTGCGTTAAAAGAAATAGCCTAAGGATGGATTTGAGAAAAGAAATTTTACGGAGTAAGTATGTATAAAGTGCACCATTTTCAATTGTTCCTTTATATTTTTATTATAGATATGTACGTAAATTTCAGAGTATACTTTTATTGTTATTAATCTGACACCTTATAGGTTGCAATTCTGTAAATAAAGACAATGCAATTTCCCTTAGGAGCTCTCTTTGAGGCTAAAGCTGCGCCACTTTTACTATGAAGTTTCGTGAAAAATTATATCCCAGAACGGAAAGTTGATATGCACTACTTTTTTTATTCAAAGGTCAAAATATAGGGCTGTGCGGCATATTTTCAACATGTATATGACCTGAACTCCTAAGAGTTTAAACTTATGCTTAAATTTTAAACTACCCCTACCTCAACTTTTGGACCTACTAAGAACTAAATTTAACAGAGAGATTATATCTGGGAACGAGTAAGCTAACAAATTAACATATCTATAAATATTAGATATCTCCCAAAAAGAGGCGTGTCTTGTGAAACAGGTTATATCAAACTGGTAGATATCAATGTGATTTTTAAAATTATATTCATTCGAGAACTGAACATGTCCTCTCATTTAATAAGTTTATGATGTTACCTTTCATAAACGCAAATACCCTTGCTCTTTTACTAAATGCATCTCATTCTATACAATCTACATGATGAGAGAATAGATTCCAAATGGACAATGAAAACCCCAAAACGTGAAAACAAAACATAAAACACCAAGACTAAAATTGATAAAAAGACAAACAAAAGTTCACAAAACACTGCATTGAAAACAAAGAATGTACAAAAAAATCCGATAGGAAACATAGGTGCCTTGGAAGAGTAGGTAGTCGCCTCTCAAATAGGTACATCCATCGTGTTGCTCATTACTGGTACAAAGGTACAAACATGTGCATGATGAGAAATGCTGAGATCCTGTTTAATGATAGAAAATAAGGTGCATTCAAACAGAATTTTTTTTAAAACGTCTACTCTTCCTTTATTATGATTCAAGCAATCAGTTCAATTACATTTAGAGCAACTGTATTTGAAGTTATCACATTCAAACAAAACTACAACAAATAAATAACAACCGCCATGTGTTTGCTGATTTTTTTTATAGTCAATGTAATCTAAGAACCCGAGTTTTTATTATTTCTATTATGTTATTAGAGTATGCATTACTGGGCTATATAATTGCAATATACTGAATATCGTCGAGTGTTACCAAACACGATTTGTTTTCTCATTAATTTGAAATATTAACAAAAGGCAACGTTAAGTAGATAATTATGTGTATTTTCTTTCAGAAAAGGATGGTGATGTTAATACGAATACTCCCTGTATAGAAAGTGTATGAGCTCTTCACCTTCTTACTATATGCGACCTTTTTGACATTTTTGAATCGGGCGTCACTGATGAGTCTTTTGTTGAGCGTGTGACGTACATAATTTTAATCTTTGATGAGTCTAGCATTTAATGTTATTAAATAAATAGTTATCCATATTTTGGTAATAATATGTTTTGCGTGACATTAACATATTTCAATCTGTATAGAATTTTGATTACTAAATTAAATCAATTATATAAGAAATTGGGTTTGTTCATGCGAGTTTAATCAATACTCTTCTAAATGTTGAAATGATTCAACATGCGTTTTCCCACAAAACAAAATAAAAATGACACTAGCAGAAATATAAAAGCTGACGTTATTTTATGATAATACGTTGCCTACATGCCTTGCAGTCAGGTTGAATGAATATGCATATAGAGTATTTATGTCCCAATTGATACAATATTCTAGAGCTTTCCTATAATGATTTTTCTTTAATTTTGGTATTTTATTATTTTACTTTTGAACAAGGAGTGGTTTAGTGGAAGTCCTTCCTTCTAAAATTTTATATATTCAAATTAATTATATATCCGCTAAATTTCCTATTGTGTTGGCAGCAAACTCACTGCTTACAACGAGGATAAAACGAGATGCTCAAGATAATTTCCTTCACTCAAAACTTTTAGATACCGTGCATTCGTCAATTTGTAAATAAGATTTTCTGTAAATGTACTACATGTCTTAAACAACAAAAGATAAATGATTGAAATTAGAAAAAAAAATGATATAAGCTCGTTATCAAGAGTTATATCATAAATGTCATACTGGAACAAGGACTTCAATTGATATATCAAAGATTTATATTATAGTTTAAGACGACTCAGTGACACAATGATATGTTTTTCTTTTATGTTGGTTGTTTCCGGAACTTGTGATTCTTACCAGCATTTCCTTGATAGTGATTTCCAAATGATTAAACATCTTAAGATAGTGTTTGCAGTGTCTGTGTCACAGATTACAATGAATATTTTTCGTAGTCACACCTTATCAGCTTCGGGGCAGGTGTTGAAGGGGTCTTGTTGCTTTAATATTTCTCTATGATTTTGTCTGTCCTGTAATAGTTTGGTTGTGATAGCCACGTTGATCTTTTTAAACAAGGAAAATGACATAGTTTGACCTTTTAACACTTACATCACCCTTCATTTTACATTTTCACGCCAATAAGATTTGTTTTCAGTACAATATGTTTTAACGGTCTTTCCCCGTGACTACTATGACCGCCTACAGTATGATTCAATTTAATTTATATATATTTAGGATGGTGTCATGATTTATATTATATATCACAATAGTATTAATTTCACAATGTGCAAATGATCTAATGCGATATATATGGGGTCATATGGAATTTAATGATCCCATATATATCGTATGAGGTCACTAGCACAATATGCGTAACCAATTTTACCCTACCGATTATCTTACCATGTAGCATTAAGACTAGTGGCCCATCAAAGTGATCAAGTCTTCATTACTGGTAAATATTATTAAGCCAGGGATTTCGCTACCACAAATTACTTAACACCGTTACTAAATTCTTCCATAGACATAAAGATTTGGTGTGAAGTTTAGTTGTACCTGTAGAAAACGTATTTAAAACGGGATAGCACATCCTCATTTTTACGGAAATGTTGTTTACCGTGCCCGGAAATTTAAAGACGACCCTAGTAAACTTATCGATCCAACAAATAATCTTATTCTAAAAGGTTACCAATTCAACACTGTAATTAGATCATTGAATATTGTTTTTATTGATATTAATATTGAATAAAGGCAATAGTGGTATACCGCTGTTTGAAAATCATAAATCGATTGATAAAAAAACAAATCCGGGCTACAAACTAAAACTGGAGGGAAAACATCAAATATAAGAGGAGAACTACGACACAACAGAAACACAACACTAAAATGTAACACACACAGGCACGAACTATAATATAAGAATGGCCATGTTCCTGACTTGGTACTGGAAGTTTGATATCTGTAAATTAAAAGCCAACTAAATGATATTGTTATATACATATACACATTTATGGATCTATAATCTGTAAATACCTGTATCTTGGTATTGCACAAGGTCATGTTTTTCTCTGGCTATTTATAATGTAGTCTTAGATGTACGATTTTTTTATTAGCTGTTAGTGGCTTTAAACTAGCTGCCAGTAACTGCGAGTACTCTCAGATCTGTTCTTAGTGTCTATTTGTTGTCGGGATGTACAAGTACCCGACCACGTCCACTTGTATTTGTAATTTTTGTATTTTTATCCATCTGATGAGGTAAGCCGTTTTCATCTGATTTTTATAGTTAGTTCTTATGTTGTACTGTTACACCACTGTCCTATGTAAGGGGAGGGTCGGGATCCCGCTAACATGTTTAACCCCGCCTCATTCTGTATGTACGTGCCTGTCCAAGTCAGGAGCCTGTAATTCGTTGGTTGTCGTATGTGGATGTGTTACATATTTGTTTTTCGTTCATTTTTTTGTACATAAATAAGGCCGTTAGTTTTCTCGTTAGAATTGTTTTACATTGTCATTTTGGGTCTTTTTATAGCTGACTATCCGGTACGGGTTTTGTTCTTTGTTGAAGGCCGTACGGTGACCTATAGTTGTTAATTTCTGTGTCATTTTGGTCTATTGTGGAGAGTTGGTTCATTGGCAATCATACCACATCTTCTTTTTTATATTTAGTCTATATATAAACAAATAACAACCTGAATAAATTGTTAACTTCTTAAATGTTTTTGGCATTTATTTCAATCGTTCATCATCAATTTCGTAATCTGTTGTCCAGGCTAAACTTTTTTTCTTCAGATTTTCTTTTAAGCGTGTGTTGTTTTTATAAAGGACCGCAACACAACTACAATCGTGTATTAAAATAAACTACGGATCATTACACAATATTAAATATACACGGTATCCACGTTGTCACTTTTAACCAATGATATTCATAAAAATGTATTAGAGGTACGATAAGTAAGTAATATTACAAAACTGTTACATCCAAACTAAATAGAATCCTTTTTATTTGTCACTTCTTTAAACGAGTTTAACATTTTCTCTTTTATACGTCAAAAACGATACTATAGTTTTATATCTTCCTAATCTCCAAATTAGGTTTTAGAAACGTCAGCAATTTCTTCATATTCCGCGTTTTCATGCCTATCGACAATTTCATATTCATGTACATCCATACTATTGTGTACAAAACCATGATACGGATGTAAATAATCATCCTCATTCATATTTTGAGACCTGTTAGAATGAGAAGAAGATGACCGACTATGAGTTGTGCTCAATTCACTGTGTCTGTCATCGGCAAGTGTATCATCCTGGTTTGTCAACGACTGTTGGTTTCTGACAGAGTCGTTTTCATCATGTTCAGTATATGTTATCTCTCGCATTTCTATTTCAAATGACGTTTGCCTGACAACATCTGGATTGGGCACTGTGTAAAGTGTAGGTATACACCTAATCCTGATATACGCATGACCAACAAGGGACATTATTATCAAAACAAGAACAACTACCACAACGATGACACTACGGAGCGTTTGATCTTTCATTGGAAAACCTATAAAAAACCCGATTAGTAAGTTCAACCATCTGGCAACCATAAGATAGTGATTTAAACATAAAAAAATACAATATCTTGGTAATAATGTTAAAAGATTTATGAATGAGTTTTAATCCTTTTTTTCATTTTCGAATTGCTGCAACATATATTAGAATATAATATTGTTTTAGCATAAATGCAAAGTTATAGGTAAAAAAACGCAAATTGAGAATTAAATAAAAATTACAATAAAACAAACTTTAATTTACTATGTATAGCTTTTATCTATTTACATTAATCAGGAACGCTCACACCCAAAAAACATTGAAAAAAGAAAACAATATAGTAATATCTTTAGTTTTGAGACTATAATGTGTTATATGCCAGGCGTATCTTTAAACCTCTTGGTGCCATCAAGGTTGCATTTCGTGTGCCAAAAAATACGACAGCTTGACGTCTGTGACGTTAGATTTCCATCAATGACGTTATTCATTGTTATTCGATATATTACGTTATGCCAACAAGACCGTTACATTTGGGACACATTGAATAAAAATAAAGCTCTGTTTAATCTTTTGTCATTTATTTGAAAAAGATACAGCAATGAAAAGATGTTTGCAAAATTTAAAACATGAACATATGTGTCCCTCCGGCAAAGTCAGTGTGGACACATGTGTCCCTGCATCAGCGAGAGGGCTTAAGTACAAATTTACCTTTGACAGAAGTTCCTGAAAACGGTGGGTTGGAATGGGAAACGGTTTCACTTTCGTTATCTGTATAGGGACACAATAATGGAAAAAATCAAAATGCATTTATCAAAGCATTACAAATATAAATCATGTTTTAACTGTATCGATGATCATAGACAAATTTAGATTACAGGTATAGAACAGTGTTCACTTGATATCAATCTATATCTTTTTTGACGCTTGAATGTCATTTTTTTCTAGATCCTATGAAAACACATATGTTTTTCGTTTTTGATTAGAAAATGTGTGATATTGTCTTTTGATCGTTTTTATGTTTTTTTTTGTTTTTGTTTTTATTGTTATGGCATTGTCATTTTGTCGTTGACTTTTTAGTTTGTTATCCCATTTATATCAGACGTCTCTCATTTTGTGTTGTGAGTTATTTATACTAATGTTGTTTTTTTGTTTATAAATAGATTTAAAAAAAGCTGGTAAACAGTTATCCAGCAAAATATTTAATAACGGTTACCGTGTACAGCTAGAAAAACAGTTTTACTTGCTGATCCCTCACTGTTAGTTACATTACACGTGTATGATCCTTCATCTGTTTTTGTCACGGTTTGAAACAAAATAGAAGTAACAACGTGAGTATCTTCTGCGATTAGATCTATTTCTGTCAAGTTTCTTTCATTTTTCACCACTATGTTTGTTACAATAGAATGGCTATAATCGATATTTTGACTATTTTTTGTCCATGATATTTCAGCATTTAACGGGTTGCTAAAATATGAGCAGGACAAATTCACATTGTTACCTGCTGAGACATGTCCTTTTGACCACACAAGTTCAACACGGGGATAATCTAAAAAAAAAATGTAAATCAGGATGATAATTTGTAATATTACATAAGGAAAACGGTCTATATTGCAGTTCATAAAAGTAAGAAGGCTAAATTGACACTGTATTAGTTTTACGGTCACTGTCAAAAGTTGGTTGATAGATATAATATGCACTATCTCATAAAATATTAAATTTGTTTTCAATGAGCACTATCCATTTATTTTCTGTACACAATGACAGTCAAAAAAGTACAAGTCGCATTGATATTTTAGCAAGAATAATCAGGTATAAAACCCAAGTTGATTTTACATGATTTGTGTTGTTCGGGACATTTTTCTAGCTCTCCAAATTTATTTTGATCGTTTTAGTTGGTTATAAGTATGTATCTTTGTTCGAATTCCTACATTTCCCCGGAACAAAATAATACGTAATAACTGGGACTGTTCATAGAAAATTCACCTCCCCGCCGAAATAAAGTTTAAGTATTAACTGTTATCTTATTCAAGTATTCATTTCTTATTCATTTCAGATTATATAACAGGTTAACCTAAACCACGCACTGATTTGAATTGGTAAACCTTTGTTTTAGGCATGTTTAATCATAAGTATTTAACCCCACAACCTACCTGATGTGCCTGTGCATTTGTTTTCGTAAATGATATTGTATTGTTTCCAACGAGTCAATATTCTGGTTTGAATTGTTTAACACTTCAAATATCATTGCTATAACATTTAAAAGTTGTTCGACTTCATGAATATGTCTTTCTCTTTTGAATCATTTCATATTTTGTCATCCTGGGATCTACTATAGCTTTCTATCCCACTATAAACTGCTCATAGTATGAAAAGACTATATTTTGTAAAGTCAAGCACATATTTTACTTGATAAGAGTCGACATTATCTCGATAGTACTTACCTGGACTCGACGTTGGTCTCGACATTGCTTTATAAGTCTGATTTATTTTTTATACTATTGATATAGTCTGAAATGGTCCTGACAAATGCTCGATGACGAGACGTGTTTCTATATAGCTACCTGTCAAGACTCTGTTCTAACCTTTAAATTTAGTCTCAACTGGCCTAAATCATCCCATCTAACTGAATTATTAGATATAAGAAGATGTGATATGAGTGCCAATGGGACTTCTCAAGTCCGTAAAAGTAAATCATTTTATATGAAAGTACGGTCTTCAGCATGGTTCGAGGAGCAACATATGGTAGTTTGGGACTCTGAGCAGTTTGTAATGTACGGTTGTGGTTAGACTCATGGTTAGATGTTGCATTGTGACTAGTTATTGTTCTCTTCCTTATCATTTGATCCTTAGTGGATTGTTGTCTTATTGGCAATCATGTTTACAAGGCTACCTATTTTGAGTAACTTTTGTATTTGATCTTTTATAGCTTTTTGTTGGTATAACTGTTTCCTAGTTATGGTGGTTTGCTTCAAGACTAAAAGAAGGGATTCATACTCACACATGATATCAAGTTTTATGGATTGGTTTAATGGAGTTCTTAACAATTCGTGTTCTGCTATGCATGTATATATTTGTTCATTATGATTTCTGTGTAGCATTAACGTATAATATGCTATTTCGCTGTCATCGTTATTCATCGTTAGTTTCTTCTTTCCATGATACCAAATTGTTTTACCGCGTGGAACTCCCCCTAAGGTTAAACATGTTAATGTAAGATTTCTGTGTTCTTTTCCCATAATTGTTTTATTTTCCGTCATATTTATCACTGTCACTTCAAACGGAGGTGCTGAAAGGAGAATATAATAGTTTCATATTAGCCCCCGAAATATTATAACGGGACTGAACAATAAATCTTCAAATTGCGATTATTCCTAAACAAAAATTTGATGTAGTTGAAAGGCATGAAAAGTATATAACTTTAAGACAGACATTTTGAACGTTTAAGTTCTCCAACAGAATTACACCAAACGCATACTTTATAGAATCAAAATTACATTGTTCTTGTAGCCAGCTAGAATGCCGATAGAGTCAATTAAATTATATGCATTTTATATGTGCCAATTGAAATCACCCCATAATAGGACTAAATTATATCTATTATCAAGATACACTTGCGATAGAAGATGGTCGAAGCATTTCTGAGCAATGTTGTGGTCCGAGTACACAGTTATCGTCCCTTGATTTTCGTTGTCTACGAATGTAGTCTCTAGTGTGGACAGTGTGTTACTTGCCAATTTTGTTTATACCCCTTCCAAATGTATTTCTCCATGTTTTATGGCTCAAATAGTAAGTCAAGGGATGAAATGACACTGTCAAAAAATTTGGGTAATGAATTTTAAAGTAAAGTAGTGATTTGGTCCAGTTGAAAAAGGTTTAAAATTAGCACTTCGGAAGCTGTCAAAAGATTTCAAGACCCCCTTAGCATAAAATTGTCCATATTTTGAGTTAGAGCTAAGGAAGTTTTCTATAATTTTGATATAATTTGTCCAAAAAGTGGTACAAAACACTGGAATAATATTATTGAGAAAGCGCAGGTGGGATTTTTTTTTATTTCCATTTTTTGTCTAAAAGAAATGCACTACGAAATAATTGTGTACTCGGACCTAAGAGGTGAAATCATGAAAAATAGAATCTGTATTTTGGAAACTTCCCTGAATGATTAAATGGTTTCAATATGTCAAATAGCATGAAACTGAAGGATTTAAACTTTTATTTGATAGAAATTCTTCAAAAATGACCAATTTTGGCATTACATGGTCAAAATGAGCATTTCAAACCTTTTTCAATTTTGATGCACAAGTGGTATTCTGACTTTCTATCTGACAGGTTTTCATGAGTCAATATTTGTGTTTCTATAATTTAATCCAGTTGTATAACTCATTTGTGAACTTTGAATCTACAGAAAAGATGATTATCTCAGATAATGCGTGCAAAATGAGTTGTATAAATGACCCTCGTCTAACGCCCTGTTTTGATCAAGTTAACTGTGAGGAGCTTGGTACATAAAGCTTGAAGTCCATTATTAAGATTTCATTAAATTTGTATAAAAAGCACTCTATAATGTCTTTTGTACCTGTTTCATTTCACATAATATCTTTCTTTTCTTCTGTAGGATAGCTAGTGGTTCAAATATAAGCCTATTGCGACTAAAAGTGCATGCAAGTTTTTCACTAAAAATTGAAAAATGTTTTCATCTGACCATAGTGTCTGCAAAAAAAGTTGAATTCAAGAGTTCTTTTGTTCTCATATCTATTGTATCATGTAACCTGAGTATAGAAATGATAAAAAAAGACACAATTTTTTATTTCCTATAGCTTCAGTATGCATTTTTAAATGTAAATATGTGCTACGGCCTAAATTGACCCTAAATTATTTTCAGCTTTACTTGGCCTAAGACCCTTTTAAACTAATATGATATACTTTCTGTAATTTTTCTACGAAATAACTGTGTACTCGGACCTAAGAGTCTCTACTAGAACTATTGCAGGTAACACACAGAGAGATAAATCATAAAGTGTGGGGCTTATTTGCCTTTCAAATTAATAAAAAAAATTAAATAGTCTTTGATTTTATGAAGAACACCCATGCGAAATGAATTCAATTTTTTAATAAAAACACCTATCTAACCACTACACCTCAACACAGTGCTCGAAATTGTTACAAACTATTACAAGCTGTCCCCTTATAACCACCGAGCTCGGCAGCTTGATTGTCTTTAAGATTGGTCTCAGAAATGCCATACACCTCACAATTCAAACTTGTTTAAAAAGTTTCCCTTAGAAGTCTATAATTGTCATTTTGTCGTTTGACGAACAAGTCATTGTAGTGCCAACTACCTATTGTCAGATTTGAATGGGTCTTTTTGCCTGCATATGCGTCTGATTTTGCAACAACACGAACACCGCAATAATCCAAATTTTTAATCGAATAAAACGTTTCCAGTGTTAAAAAAAGAAAATAACGCATAAGAAAATAAATAAAATCCCATACACGAATCGTAAGCATTGGGAGATTTATACAGATATATTTTCGACTTGGAGTGATAGAAACTACCCTCTGATATTAATGTTAAAAAAATATACCAGCCTTTTAAATACACATCATAATAATACAAATAAGATTCTGTTGTATTTGCTGCAAAACACCAGTATTTCCCTTCCGTAGATTTTGTTGCATTGGTTATTTGCAAATTGTAGTATTCACCATCAGTATAAACTTTATATTGATAATGGTTTTTAATATTCATTTTATTAATATTTTTTCCTTCTGATATTGTTATAGGATCCGGTGTATTTTCATCCCTATGTTTATAAATCCATTGTACATTCCGTCTGATAAAGGAACAATTTAGTGTAACATTTCCGCCTGGTTCTATGTATACATTGTCTATGGCGTGTTGAGCACAAACACCTAAAATCAAGTAAAAAGTAATTAATTTTCTTAAAAATAAAGTCTTGAGAATGAATTTCCCTCGCCTTACGGCTCGCGAAATTTAACGTTCTCTCGACTGGTGTTTTTCGCAAATACCCCTCCTCAACATGATATATCTGTTTAAAACTCTTTATATTTTATCCAATGTTATAAATCAAAATCCTTAAATTTACAAATATTACATTGTATCATTATATCGAATGGTTAAATACGGATTGAAAGATAATTGCTTACTTCGATTCTTAAAATAAGATACAGTTCGAAACCCTTTCAATACCGACTCTCGGGTACGATATATTGTTGACCCCATGTAGGTTTTTTAACGAAAATTTGCATACCAGCTATTTTTCATCTTGTCAATTAAAATAAGTAATATTGTAAACCTTCATGTGCTACCTTAAGAAATAAATGGGATCGAAATTTAAGAGATTTACCAAAAATTACCCTTTTTTTTAATATATTTCTATCCTTTGAAAAGACATACCTTACTTTTTTGTTTCAAAAGATAAACTCACGCGGACATTTGAAAAAAACATCTGTAAAATCTTCTTTACAAAGGTACTGTTCTTTTTTTATACTATTTTTTTGGAAATGATTTATTTTCGTTAAAGTTGCATGAGTTTAGGACTTTTTCTGTATATTAAAAACAATCTATTGTTGACTTTTTCATTTTAATTGGTTCAAATAATCTCTATACATAATCAAAACATATGGTCATTTAAAAAAAACAGGGGTCCATGATCTCGTTTTCAAGTTAAATCGGTCTGAATGATACAAATCATTCGAAAAATGAGTTTTGTCCTTGTATATCGCAGTTTGACATCACGAAAACAACATTTTCCGTTAGCTACGTCATAACTTCGCCTGTAAGTGTATCATATGCCTTTAATGATATGTACTTACCTATTTTCAGTACATGTATGGCATACATCAAGCTAAACGACAGAACCACCATATCGATGTTCATCTGTCAATGCAAATACTAAAAAAAGTTTACCGACAATTAATTAAGGGTTGACATATAATATAAGTTAGAACATTTTGTGGTTCTATCAACCACTGAAGATAAAATAAATTAAAGGAATTTCATCAAAAAATAAGGGTCAGGAGGATGATAAGAAAATTTTGTTTAAGTGCCAATTATACAATTTCCCATCTAAGTCGCAATTTGTAAAAGTAAACCATTATAGGTCAAAGTATTGCATTCAACAAGGAGCCTTGGCTCAAAACCAACATCAAGCTATAAAAGGCCCCCCCCCCCTAAAAAAAAATACTACTGTGAAATAATTCAAACAGGAAAACCAACGGTCTCATCTATATAAAAAAAAAACAAGAAAAAAGAAACACTTATGAACCACACTAAAAAACGCCAAACATCAAACAACTGGATCCTGACTTTGGACAAATGCAGCGGCTTTAAACGTTTTACCAGCCGCCAACATTCACCCTAACCTGTAATAATAGAGTAACAGCACAACATAGAAAGACACAAATAGAATATTGGTACCAAAATCTGGGTCTACTGTTGTAAAATGTCTCGATTATAATGAGATGGCTAAAGGTGAATACGTATGTATTTGCTTTTTTAATCTGCAATATGGACCATTTGATTTACCAAACAATGTTCCAATACAATGTTTACAAAAATACATTATCTGTTTTCTATAACTTCTGCAAATCTATGCACACCTCCAGAGAAGCCAACTCCAGTGTCTATTTGTAAATGTTTTACTTTTCAACAAGTAAAGTGAAATTTTTGTAAAAGCCTGGGTGTAAAACGCATACTCTTTAAGTAAATCCAATGAATATCAATCGATATGACAATATTACAAGACGGGAATAAAAACCAATAACTAAAATAGTTAAGGACAATCATCGAATATATTTATTGTGGTATTGTGCTAACCACCTTGATGATGTTCTTACTGTTAATAATTGAGTTTTCATTTTTAAGCCTTTCCAAATGAACCATATCACCACTTTGCCTTATAAATCATGACACAATCATGGTTTTACTGAGGGCCCTCATAGGGTTTTTGATTATGTGATTACTTGGCCGTTTTTTAAATGATTATTTGATTATTAAGCCAAATATTTCATGATTATTTGATTACCTAGGACTGTATTTTTAGTTTATGATTATTTGATTACTAAAGATAAGCAAATATTTAATGATTATGTGATTATATTGGCAAACAAATGGTGATTATGTGATTACTAGGACCCCCCATGAGGGGCCTCTTTACTGTACAATTGTCTCAATCTATTCCCCGCCCTGTTAGCATATGGGAGCTTGTATTTTGTACACGAAATACGAGGAGAAGGATTGGACAGTGTGTGGGGCAAAATGTATTCTACACTGCCAATATTGAGAACTATTTTTTGGAGTATTGGGATGAAATATACGCATACTACTTTTAGTTATATATATTTGTGTATATTGTTTTGGTAAAAAGGGATAAAAAATGATACAAATAATCGATTTTGATTTCCTTTAAATGTCGTTTTCTTATTATTTTGATCTGCATGGTCAAATATTTAGGATTGTTTTTATTGTTTTGATATGAACGAAAACCTTAAAAAAAAGTCAAATACTCCAACTTAGTATCCAATCTTGAAGCTTGCTTGATCCTTGTTAACTTCAATTACTCTTTGATATAAACCATGCATTTTTAAGGATGTCAACATATTTACATGTCCAATTTATCATAAAATATCATAAATAGGAAAAAACTGTTATGAAAAAAACATTCATTTGCAAGGCAAATGTATATGATCAAAAGAATCTGACCAAATTGGAAGATGCGAAAATACCGTGTTATTGCACATAGGGATCAAAATTTTGCGGAAAATGATGATAAAAGTCGTCACTCAATTTTGAAGATGAGATTTATACAAAAGCAGACATTATTTTGAGCAGACTTTGTTTAAGTTTATAGTTTTTAAGTTTTAGATCTTTTAAAATATAGATTTTTGAAATAACAAAATTTGCAGACTAAAAATCGCGAATTTGATCAATTGATTAGATATCAAAATAACACTATGTAAATGAAAGTGCAATTTTGCATTTATTTACTTTGGTACAGTGTATCTAATTTCATTATATATGGAAGATACATTGCCTTGTATCGTTATTTTTGTTGACTAGTATATAAATTTCGTTTGTTGACTAGTATATAAAGTAAACTTTTGTTTGATCAAATCAACCAATCTCTCTTTTACCTATAGAAATATTTCTTATCACACAATAAAAAGCCTAAATAAAACAATTCAGATCTATATAATGTCACTATACTGTTGTTTAAATATCAGATGATTTTAATTTTTACATTTGTAAATAGCATCATGAACCTTCTGAGAGATCCAACACCTTATTTGCATAATTTTAGGATTACCAATTTAGATTACAGTTGTGGTTCCTGAATAAGACTTTGAAGATGTGAATAGGAAAAATTGTGTTGGTGTGTTTTAACAGTTGTGCCCAAAGTTCCTGCCTTTGAGCAAAGAAATGTGTAACCCTTACCTCTCCTGATTTATGATTACCCTAATATTACAAAAAAATACTATAAACATAAATTATATTACCTTCTGTTCCCTTTGCATTATCTATTTTAAATCAGACTATATTATAACCTGTTTTGTGAATGCACTAAAATTCAAGTTGTTTAGTTTCCGTTATTACAATTTAAAAAATGTTTTGACCAAACTTTGCGGAAATATAACACATTAATATTTTTACTTTAATTATACTTGTTTTATTTACAATATGGATATAGTCTGTACGTTTTCCTGTCAAATCAAATTGTGTCATGTACGGTTACTAAGCCAAAGCATGGCAATTGTAACTGAAAAAAGAGCATTTGGTGTCAAATCAAGTTATTTGTTAATCCTATAACACACATTTAATTGATGATTTGTTCATTGATTTTGCCACTTTCAACAGCACTGATGCACTATTTTGTGGATTGCATTTTTTATAAGTATGGTTAGCCGACGATCCAAGAGAAAAACACCGATATTCGGTAGGAAAAAAAGTTATGAATTAAGGTTGCCAACGCATCTTGAGTAGGTGATCATAACCTCAGTGTTGA
The DNA here is from genome assembly GCF_965363235.1 of Mytilus galloprovincialis. Classification (NCBI taxonomy): domain Eukaryota; kingdom Metazoa; phylum Mollusca; class Bivalvia; order Mytilida; family Mytilidae; genus Mytilus; species Mytilus galloprovincialis. The sequence continues at coordinate 26,228,274 of NC_134844.1, forward strand.
CAGCTTAGTGATACAGTTGTTTTTCATAGACCGCTAGGTGATCGAGACCCAAAACAATTCAATGTTAAGATATAAAATATTAAAAAAATGAATTGTTCAGCAGTGTAGATCCAATAAATTAATCTGTCATACAGTTGTCACTTGCTTAGATGCTTTTATATATATAACACAATAGAGAAGTCTCTTAAAAAGATTGGTGTTCATGTAAGATTCACTACTTGATAAGTAAATCAACTACAAGCGTGTATGAATTATTTGTACTGAATATTTGTATATGCTTTTATAGTTATCTCTGACACAATTTTACCGTACATACCGTAAAATTACCATAGTTTAACTCAGATAATTATCTTAATGCACCATAAGTATACTAGCTAGGTATTTGCACAAACCATGAGGAATCATATGTAAAACAAATTTCATGTTTTACCTCAGATATTGTTTTAATCTTAGTGCTGAATTTTATTCGGAATATGTGGGGAATTTTAAAATTTAAATCTCACTGTGCTTTTGTTTTTTGTTGGTGTATGTTATAGTTCTCAGAGTGTGTCTTTCCGTGTTTCAATCACATTGCATGTGTATTCTTAAACCTCGTAGTGTACCTTTTTTCGAAATATGACAAACATTTTTTACGAAAACGGCTGGCCCTAATAAAATTCTGTAACGAGAGATTGATTTTTTTAATTTTATTAATGACCAGTGGAAAATATTTCTTGCATATTCTGATCAAGAACAAATTAACAGTTTTAATCAGTTTAATAAAATTAACGGTACCAATTTTCTTACACCAGATGCGCATTTCGACAATACATGTCTCTTCAGTGATGCTCGTGGCCATTAATTGAGGTCTGGAGCTGGCATGTCGATAAATGCTAGTAGTCTGTTGTTATTCATGTATTATTGTCATTTTGTTTATTTTCTTTTGTTTCATATTCTGACATCGGACTCGGACTTCTCTTAAACTGAGTTTTACTGTGCGTATAAGTGCGTTTGCTTTTCTACATTGACTAAAGGTCTAGGGGGAGGGTTGATATCTCAAAAAACATGTTTAACCTCGCCGCAATTTTGCGTCTGTCCCAAGTTTCTTGTGTATAAATCGGAGTTACGTATGACGTCCATTATCACTGAACTAGTATACATATTTGTTTAGGGGCCAGCTGAATGACGCTTCAGGGTGCGGGATTTTCTCGCTACATTGAAGACCCATTGGTGGCCTTCGGCTGTTTTCTGCTCTTTGGTCGGGTTGTTGTCGCTTTGACACATTCCCCATTTCCTTTCTCAATTTTAATATCACAGGAATAAGGTTAATAGAAGGTATGATAATGCACTGTATACAAACATACAACCACACACCAAGAGTAATTTGTAATACTCCTTGGACAATCAATAGAAGATGATTACAAGAATCATATGGCAATGGTTTTGACAATGAAAAGGTAGATTTAACTAATGCCTGAAATGTCGTTGTGATCAAAAAGAAGAAAACAAATCTAGATTGCTGCATTAAAATTTTCAACTAAGAGACGTTTGAGAAATACCAATCGACTGGTATTAGACATGTTAGGTGCATATACATATAGAAAATTGACAATTGACATTTGAGAGTCGATCCATTTATATGAAGGCTCATTTAAAAAAAATAAACATGATGTCATTGAATGACTTACTTAAGGAATTACTTAGGTGAAGGTTTTGAATTGTTAACAAGTGTTCGGACTCCTTGTTTTTTTCCACTACGATACATGGTAAAATGTTTTGCCCCATAACACCCAATTTTCTTTTCATTAAATACCTTAATAGCTCATAGAAATCCATTTTATCTGGTATGATTTTTAAATTTCACAGTTGCCGGAGAAAAGCAATTCCAACAGAGATTGCTTATTTACATATTCCAAAAAGATAGCCCTTACTATTTGAACGGATATAAATCTAGAATTTCAGACTTGACGAAGTTAAAGGAAAAACAAAAGAGATCGTTAGTTATACAGGCAAAATAAATAGCACTGAGAACTACATCTGCTCATTCATCCCATTTGGTGCCAACTTAAATTTTATTTAAAATCTTTCCAGAGATATTCTATCCTCCCTATATGCATCTTAAACCTCTCCAGAAAGCAGACCCCTGTACTAAATCAGGAATATGACACTTGTTGTCCATTCGTTTGATGTGTTTTATCATTTGATTTTTTCCATTTGATAAGGGACTTTCCGTTTTGAGTTTTCTTCTGAGTTTTTGTGATTGTACTCTTTAGACTTACTCTACTTGGCTTTTATTTAAATGATGTTCCAGTTTCGTCAAGAGTCAAACTAGTGCCGACTGTTCATAAATTTTCTTAAGCTAGTCTGAGACATTGCTATATATTTTCGAATCTACACCTGAATGGCGAGCATATGAGTTCTTTTTGTATATAAAATGTACGTTTCTGAAAAAAGTTTGTACATGTGCAACGTTCTGGCGGACGATTTCTTTTAACTTTGAAATAGCTTTATATGAATACCTTAACAATTATTAGAACTAATCTTTTAAGGGAACACAGCTAGCTGTGTGTGCTCCAACGCTGGATGGATCTAAATAAAGAAGAAAGAGAAGTTTGGCAGTCCCTGAAAGATATGTGATCATATGTTATTTCTGTATAATGAAGTTGTTCTAGGGAGTCACATAATTGACACGATGCCGAAAATGTTCTGTTTGTCACATTTATCGATGGTGATGTAGGTCATCCATTCCTCAAGGTTGGTAATAAAAGCTGTTGGATGCAGACCAAGCATTACAAATAAACGGGGGAAATGTGAACTAGGTGTTCACTCACGTGCATATCTTGTAAACGCCACGCGAACTCAGTGGACATAAGAGTAAATGTGCAGTTACTTTCACGTTTGTCTCCTTGTTAACGTGAAAAAGGCGCGTATCTTATTTTTTTTTAATTTAAAGTTAACGAATGAGAACGCATTTTGCCATGATATACTTGATATCCTGACTTGCCATATCACTGAAATAGGTAAACAGAAAAATGCCCAACTTTGCATTTCGAAAAACGTTAAAAAAATACATATTATTATTTGAATTCACATAATTTCAATGTGAACTCAAAGTAAAAATAACATTATATTGTCATACAATGCTCAATCCAACACAAGAAAGAAATAAAACCATGAGCAATCTTCAGCTTTTTTTTCTTTTTCTTCTAATTTTAATAAAAAAAAGTAGCGGCTTTCATATTTTTGTGTAAATTACTAGTATGACAACTCTATTACTGTGTTCATATACATGTTTAAAATACATACAGTAGGTTTTCCCTTTTTATTTTTGATTTTTTCTTTATGTATATTGTTTGTGTTATGTAACAGTAGTTACTTTTGATAGTTTTTTTTTGGTTTCTCAGGTGTAACTTCTAATGAACTATCAATCCCCCGTTTTTTCTTAATAGAAAGAGGATCCTACCTACCGCTCTGATCAGTTAACGGACAAAGCGAAATTATTACCACCACACTTTCTCGGTCAACTTCTCCCTTTAAACACATATTTGTGTTATGTTTTCTCCCGTTTTTTTACAGGAACACGATAGGCAGACTATTTGGTTGCCTTCGGCTGTTGTTTGCTCTATGGTCGGGTGGTTGTCGCTTTGACATATTCACCATTTCCTTTCTCAATTTTATTATTTGTTTTATTTTGCGAATATTTTGCGTGCTGTAATAAGTAAACATTGTAAAGATAAGTTTGAAAATATAACATGGAATAAAGGACCAATAAAAAGTCTAGGAGTTCATTTTTGAACAGATCGAGCTGAATGTGATAAGCTAAATACTGAAAAATATAACAGAAATGTGACAATTATACCAAACCTTACATATTTAGCTTCAGTCACAAAACTACCTCATGAATTCATTCAACTGTTTAAAACTCTTATCTTCAATTTTATATGGGATGGTAAACAAGAGAAAAGTCAAACGAACCACACTAAGCAAAGATACTACTGATGGAGGGCTTAAGATGACATATATAGACAATTATATAACTGCACTACAAATAGCATGGATCAAAAGACTTACTGCAGATGATTTTGCTAACTGGAAAGTAATTCCGACATTTTACTTTAATAAATTTGGTGCTGATTTCATGCTCCTTTACATGAATCCAGACACCATTTACTCTATACAAAACCTACATAAAACTTTACCAAAATTCTACTTACAAATTGTAAAGTCTTGGTTCAAAGTACAAAATTTAAATAATACCAAACTCAATATGAATTTTAAAAACATTAGACAACAAATCTTATGGGGAAACAAACTGATAAAATTTCAAGGAAAGTGTTTAGTTTTTATAAAATGGATAAAAGAAGGTTTTATATATGTTAATGATATAATTGACCAAAATGGTAATATCTCTCAAGAAATAACATCTAATAAAATATCCTCAAAATCCAATTTAATGTTTGAAATTTTAAAACTTAAATATGCTATACCAAATGAATGGCTCAATGTACTTAAATCAGAAAAATCAATAAAATCAAAAGTAAAAAATAAACTTAACCTTTGCATTAATACAAAAGAAAAAAATAAGATAATAAGTTTACAAGTAATTGAAACAAAACAGATATACTCACGCATTAATAGTGGAATGAAGACACGCCTTCATGTTTCTTTAAATGGAAACGTGTACTAAATTTCGATTCTTTAATCCCAATTAAATCAATGCTAAACTTTGTATTTACTTATTTAAAAGATAACAGATTAAAAATATTTAAATGGAAATTGCTGCATCATATCCTTCCTTGTAAACCACTGCTTTTTCAATGTAAAATAAAAGAAGACAGTAAATGTGACTTTTGTAATGTAACAGAAGATTATAAACATTTTTTTCTAGAATGTCAATACTTTAAATCTTTTTGGGAAAAGATCAAAATACTATTAAATGAAGTTAAAATTGGTCATCATATCCTAAACTACAGAAATCTCATAATAAGATATAAAATCTGTGATATCAATTATCATGATATAAATCTTTTGGTGACACTCATTACATTTTCTATCCACAAGTGCACCCACAGTTCAAATTATAAAACTAAAAAATTTGATGTATAAGCCCTGTTCAAAAAAGATTTTTTGAACTACTTAAATATTTCGACACTTTCAAGTGGAAAACATGGTAAAATATTGAAAAAAGTAAGCTTGAACATATAATTATTATTCTTGCATATATGTTATATGCTATATTTATTGAGCAATACATGTGTCTCAACATTATGTAATCTTAAAACCACGTGTTGTGGACTTCGTCATGATCATGATCAGTGATAAAAGATTAAACCCCTACTATCCTTGAAGCAGCCTTCATTTAATATATCACATATTCATAAATAAATAAACTAATATAATGTCTTCAATTCGCAACCAAGTATGTACACCTACATATTTAATATATATTATATAAACTGTTTCTCCTGTTAACTTGCCTCTATCGTGTGATCCTTGATCAATAGGTCATGACCAGGTCAACTAGCATATATACAGAGTCAAAGCGGTTCACGAATGTAATTTGTTCCGAAAATTAATTTCTGTAGTAATCTATATACATAATATTGATACATAGAATGTAAATCTAACCTTTTATTATTATTATCAATTTACTGAACAATCTCCCTGCTTGTTCAGTAAAACGAGCACTACAGGGGTGCACGTCGAATGCTGTAGACATGGTATTCATTATAACAGCAATAGTGCAATAAATCAGATTTTAGATAAAAAAAAAAAGAAAAGGTTATTTAACTACTTTGTACGTGTATAAGTGCTCTGTTTTGAATTTACGAGGTTCCCTAAGTTATGTGTGTTACCTTAATTTTAACATATTGACGATAGTCGAACATCGGTAAACTAACATTGCTACGTCTTATTAGTTGCAGGAGCTTGGATCTCTGACGGACATTGAAACAATTGATCAATAATTGAAACATTCTTCTTCTAAAAAATTTAAAAAAACCAATATGTCAGTATTGTTCAGAAAACCTGAGACTTCTAAACTATAGTCCTCAATCAGACTCAAGTGTCGTGCAAAAATCCATTTTCCGATATCACCTTGGCTTCTATTGATGAATATTTGATGACGCAATATGTGTATTTATAGTTCAACATCAATCGATGGAAGGAAATTTACAAATATATTGTAATATAATATACAGGAGCTTGGATCTCTGACGGATATTGCAACAATTGATCAATAATTGAAACATTCTTCTAAAAAATAAAAAAAAACCCAATATGTCAGTATTGTTCAGAAAACCTGAGACTTCTAAACTATAGTCCTCAATCAGACTCAATTGTCGTGCAAAAATCCATTTTCCGATATCACCTTGGCTTCTATTGGTGAATATTTGATGACGCAATATGTGTATTTATAGTTCAACATCAATCGATGGAAGGAAATTTACAAAATAATATATTGTAATATAATATATAGGAGCTTGGATCTCTGACGGATATTGCAGCAATTGGTCAATAATTGAAACATTCTTCTTCTAAAAAATAAAAAAAAAAAAACCAATATGTCAGTATTGTTCAAAAAACCTGAGACTTCTAAACTATAGTCCTCAATCAGACTCAAGTGTCGTACAAAAATCCATTTTCCGATATCACCTTGGCTTCTATTGATGAATATTTGATGACGCAATATGTGTATTTATAGTTCAACATCAATCGATGGAAGGAAATTTACAAATATATTGTAATATAATATATAGGAGCTTGGATCTCTGACGGATATTGCAACAATTGATCAACAATTGAAACATTCTTCTTCTAAAAAATAGAAAAAAAAACAATATGTCAGTATTGTTCAGAAAACCTAAGACTTCTAAACTATAGTCCTCAATCAGACTCAAGTGTCGTGCAAACATCAATTTCCGATATCACCTTGGCTTCTATTGATGAATATTTGATGACGCAATATGTGTATTTATAGTTCAACATCAATCGATGGAAGGAAATTTACAAATATATTGTTAAATCTAACAACATTTGGGTAAGTTTTTATTGTGCGTGTGATAGACATACGCTGAGTTTTTAAGATCACCGTATATGTGTTTTGGAATATTGTCCAAATAATTATGATGTCCTCACAGCATTAATTTGAAATAGCCTTTCAATACCGTCATGATTATGATAATTATTTGGACTAGTATTTTGAAAGTGTTTATTATCAAACACTCCGTTTCTATGTATTTTGGCGGTTTTTTGTTGTTGCACCTCAGTGTCTCCATTTCCCCCTCTTAAAGTTGATGTGTTTTCTTCGGTTTAAGTTTATAACCCGGATATGTTTTCTCTCAATCGATTTATGACTTTTGAACAGTAGTGTACTGCTGTTGCTTAGATGTTATACTGAATTCGACAGCTTTTAAACAAAAAGTAAAATCACAAAAATACTGAACTACGAAGAAAATTCAAAACGGAAAGTCTCTAATCAAATGTATTGAAATATTGTATTGTATGAAAGTGGTAAATAGTCAGACTCTTTGATTTTTTAGAATATTTATATATTGTATGTAGACCGAAAGTAGGTCGCTTTAACTACCAACTGTGTTGTGATGATAGCTCGAGCATTGTGACAATATTAAACAATAACAGCTGAGTATTAATTTTGGATGGTTTATAGTAATACATATGCAAATAATTCTTATATGATTTGCATATCTATAAATACTTGAATTGAATTGGTCAATTAGAAATTTTCTCTAAGTTTACACTTCGATAAACCATGTTTCCGAAACTACTTTTGTAATCTATTCATGCGCGATACACAAGCTTGCAGTGATCCCGGGATTTTCAGCAAATTGAGATTAAAAAACAATTACATAACAGTTGTGACTATTCTAGTGCATATATAACAAAAAAAAGAAAGAAATTTATTGCACTAAAGCTTCGAAAATGTACAAAAATTAAATTTAATAAAATTCCGCGAAATTTCATGAAGGATTTGGCGAATTTACGTCATGGCAAAACACGACGTCATACGAATGGAAATTTTCAAGGGAAAGATTATTTCGTTACGTGTACGCTTCAAATTCGGATAAAATTTAATTAAAATGAAGTTTTTGAGGTAGGTGCTTATTCATTTAAGATTCCGTTGTATTTATCGGACATTTATGGTTTTTAGAAATTCAAGATGGCGGCGTACTCCTAAGTTACGACTTGCCATTGTGCTTTTGATGGTAAATATATATAGTAGCCATCAACAAAAAAAATGTTTGGCTGAAGAATTATAAGGATTAAACACATTTTGTCTAGAGGTTATTGATGTGTAAACCGGGGCTCTTACTCACAAACTCAACATAAAAGTCCGAAGGACTTTTATTCAGTTTGTGAGTTAATCGCCCCGGTTTACACATCAATAACCTCTAGACAAAATGTGTTTAATCCTATAATATATGATACACACAGCAAGCTTGATATTGCAAGGAGGCAATAAAAAGGAGATGGTAAAGATAATGAGTGAAAATTTTAATATCTTTTCCAAACTGTTTATTGCTGCTTGGGACAAAAACAAATCCGGGTAACAAACTAAAACAGAGGGAAACACATCAAATGTAAGAGGAAAACAACAGAAAGACTAAAGTGAACAAAAAACAAGCGACAATGCAACACATACAGAAATGAACTATAAGATAACAACTGCAAGGGATTTAAAATTGTTAAACATGTTTGAACATGTCCATTCAATGTAGTAAATAAACTCATCATAAATACCAGGACTAAATTTTATATATACGCCAGACGCTCGTTTCGTCTACAAAAGACTCATCAGTGACGCTCGAATCCCAAAAAAAATTTAAAAAGCCAAATAAAATACGACGTTGAAGAGCATTGAGACCCAAAATTCCTAAAAGTGTTGCCAAATACAGCTAAGGTAATCTATGCCTGAGGTAGAACAACCTTAGTATTTCAAACAATTCAAAATTTTGTAAACAGTTAATTTATAAATGTAACAATGTCAATGATAATTCATGTCAGCACAAAAGGAGCTGACTACTGGGCTTGTGATTCGCTAGGGGAAATAAATCTCCACCAGCAGTGATTGACCCAGTGGTTGTAAATAAACTCATCATAGATACTAGGACTAAATTTTATGTAAGTAAAATAACAAAAATACCGAACTCCGATAAAATTGAGCAAAACGATAATAGAACATAGATATAGGAGAATGAAGTGGTCTGTTTGTTCTCAATACATTTGGAAAATAAAGTATTTGAACTTAATAAAAAACGATATTGTTCAAGAATGTATTTTCCCTCTTTCTTTAACCTGTTAAAATGATTGTTTGTTTCTTTGTTTTATCTTTAATATAAGACGAATGTTTCCCATCAAGGTAACTGTCAATTTGATGGTACCTTTCATTTTTTTGGGGGAAAAAGAAATGATTATTATGAAAAAAAGTGTAATAAAAAAAGAAATGCTACATTAATAGCATGGTTCATCTATTTGGAAGGCATGTTTATTTAGATACTTCAGACAAAATATACTGAAATATTGAAATATAATTATATTGAAAATAATATTGAAAGAAATTGAACAAAATGGTGTCAAACACATTTACTGGAATACTATGACCAGTGATTCCGAAAAGATATCCTAAACCAAGGACCTCAAATCAAAAGACCATAGGTCTTAATTATATTTGTTTAAATAGTTATATTACCTTACGAGTATTTTTTAATAATTACATTAGATGTATGTTTCATTATAATACGTTATTCTGATTGGCCAACTGCACATCTCGTGCTATTCCTGAAACAATTGTATTAGACAATAACATTTATCATTCATGATGACACGAGGTCCCACAATAAAATGCACAGGTAAATTAAATGAAAACTTGATAAAAATCGTGTTTTCATGATTCTCGCTAAAAAAAAATGTAATTATAAGTATTGAATGCTTCTTTTTGTAACTTTATTGGGTTGTAAAAGAGTTGACCGTGCGCACATTTTTAGTATGAAGCGCTTCCGCGCTTCATACAAAATGTACTTCGGTCAACGCTTTTACACCCCAATAAATTTACAAAAAGCAGCTTTCAATTCTTAAATACAAGTGGGGAAAAACTCCTTTTTACGTTCAACGTACCCTTGCAATCAAAATGTACGTGTTACAACATGTCGCAACTAACAATTTAGTAAAACTAATTTAATGATATCTTATACGGTTTTTGGAAATAAGTGAAAATAAGTCAAATTCAAAATTAGAATATGACATTCACCTTTGACCTTGACCTATTTTTCAATTTTTTGGACCAAGGACCTCAAATCAAAAGATCCTAGGTCTCTATCACTTATGGTTTACAAGATAGAAATGCATATCACTTATATCAAATGCAAAAGGGGACATCACTCTCATATGGAGTGTTCATATCTCTTCGGTCAAAATAGGACAAATCATGCGAAAGATATAACGAGCAATTTTATAAAATAAATGTGTTGTAATCTTTTACGGTTGTGAAGGAGTAGTGGACAAACATTTATCGCAAGAACAAAATTTGGCGGAAGAAAAAAAAAATAATAATTAAAAACCAATTGTTCAGAGAACAATTGAAAGTCTTTCCACATCAAAAAAATGTGATAAGAAGATAGTTTTTTCATACTGATGCGATACATAATGGTTAAATTATAATTTTGAGTGAAATAAGGGAGATAATATGCTACTTCCGGTCTCATAAGATAGCTTCTTTTACACTGATTCCAAAAATATAAAGTTTCTATATACTTTTCTATGTAGAATGGGAGATAATTGGCCACTACCGGTTTGTTGGAAGTAATTTTAAGTCTTCAGTAATCAGTTTAAGCTCTGATTCCTTTCACGGATTTGGCTATACTTTTTGGACCTTTTGGATTATAGCTCTTCATCTTTTATATAAGCTTTGGATTTCAAATATTTTGGCCACGAGCATCACTGAAGAGACATGTATTGTCGAAATGCGCATCTGGTGCAAGAAAATTGGTACCGTTAATTTTATCATGTATCTATATGACAAACTATATGGATTCTGAATACTTTTTGGTGACCTTCTGCTGTTGTTTTTTTCTATGGTCGGGTTGTTGTCTCTTTGGCACATTCCCCATTTCCATTCTCAATTTTATTTTAGGTGGCAATACACAGTTAGGAGTTTAGTTTCGCATTTTGGCCCCTGTGAATTTTTCAAATAGGAAAGTTATTGTGTAATAAAATTAATTTTTAGACAGCTGAGTGCTAATTTAGCCTTCAAAGATGGTTTATAAGAGCATCAAGATTATTTTTTACATGTTTTATGGGCTGTTTTCTGTTTGACAATCCGTATCTTCATAGCTAGACCGGCCATCGGGCCAGAAATTAATGTAATGTTTACAAACACTTTTTTTCTAAACGAAGTTTTTGACGAAATTTTACAAAAAAAATGAGACGAAAGACATATGATTTTCATTGGATTTGCTGAATGATATATGTACACAGTTTCAGGAAAGGTATTACTTAAAGCGATTGAAATTCTACTTTTAACCAAATTTTGGGGAAATATGTGACATCTTTTTCCCCCTTTTTGCAATATTTTATAACAAATAAATGCAGATTGTTGCCATGGATACACCCAAAATAAATTATATTTTACCATTTTATATACTGGATATAAAATCTATAGAAGATTCTGATTACATACATATGCCCATACATGACACAAACAGTAAGCTTGATATTGCAAGAAAGCAATGAAAAGGGGATGGTAAAATTTATAAGGGCAAATTTTAATATTTTTTCATAACTGTTTATTGCTACCTTATGGCATACTTACCAAGCTCAGAATTGTATTATTTAAGACTTTTCATGCCACAAATCTATTGATATTGTAACGATTTCGCCCCTTAAACCGAGTGGTAAGTTAAATTGAATAAGGAGGCTCGATCGAACATAATTTGCATGGATCCTTTGAGTTGGTATATGGTTGAAATAATAACTAAATCAGGTAACATTTCATAGGTATTTTATATAATATCTATATATAATCAAATATTTACAATTGATCATAAAAACATAAATTCATATTTATAAACAATTTGCCGTAATCATCTCATAAAGGTTTCTCTCTGCTAAAGTGAAAGTAGATTTCCAGAAAACCTCTCTCATCGTATTTATAGAAAGTTGACTAAGTGGAACGACAGCTGACGGGACTTTCCCGTAGGTCGAAGGTCGTCTTCTTCTTCTTCAAAACAAACAATTGCCATGTGTAAGAAGGTTTAGTTTTCTTTAAACATTCAAAACCTTCACACTAAATTATAAGGACATCAAGACAGCATAAATTCCGACTGCTCTTGCAGGCGGTGAGATTAAATCTAAAGTTCGTTTCGTCAACCTTCTATTTATAATTTTCCGGTCAGTGGATCGACCAATCAAAACGTTTGTTATGTTCACAGGCAATCTCGTGTTGCAGACCGCCAATACACAAATAAATATGGCTTCTCTTGTAAATAAACTATGGCACTGCTGGTATTTAGACGATTACGGCTAAAACACAAGTTATTACATTAAGAAAATAAATAAACAAATAAGGTAAACACATTATCGCATCATGTATCATTGAAATACATGCCAACCAACCGTGAATATTCTGTACGAGGTGACATTCCATCGTAAAAATAGCGTTGTGAAAACGTAAACAAAAACAGCTGACTCATAAAATTACTACTATAGAATATGGAGAACACGAGTACTATTAATTTAATAATACGATCACTAAATCGTAACACAGCCCCCTAACCACTAGGCGTTTGTCCTCAAATGCATAGAAACTACCTATACATTAATTAAATTAATCCACTAAATAATTGGTTGGCTCAAAACTTGAAAACAAAATCCAATAAGACAACCCTGTCTTATAATACAATATCATCATCAATATGCACAATAAAATCATTTACAACACACATATAAATAAATATATAACACAATGTTCATTTCTTCCAATAAATGTTCTAGGACTAGGTTGACTGTTCAACATCTTCTTCTGTACTGCAACCTCCATGCATTCTATTTAAACCAAACGGGAACATCTTCTCCTAGATATGGCTTCAACCTGTCTTGGTGTACCACCTTAGGTTTCATCTTTGGTCCTTTCTGTATTCTATATATAACATCATTAAGTTTATTTACAACAATGTATGGGCCTTCCCAATTATTTTGTAATTTAGGACACAATCCTTTTACACGACGAGGATTGTGCAACCATACTGGATCTCCTACATCAAATGTTTGCATCTTAGTTCCAACATCATAATTTCTCTTCATTCTGTCGCTTGACAGTTTTAATTTATTTCGTGCAAATTTATGAATTACCTCCAACTTTTGGGATAATTCATAGGCATAAACAGTTTTTAAAGGCAAAGGTGACTTTTCAGTCTCTGGTCTACCCAGAACTAAGTCTACTGGAAGATTAACTTCTCTTCCAAATAACATAGAACATGGAGATGTACCCAAACTCTCATGTTCTGATGACCGATAGGCCAACATCAATAAATAAATATATTCGTCCCAATCTCTCTGGTGTTTGCTTACAAAAGCAGATAACATCGTCTCAATGGTTGAATTTGACTTTTCAACCATACCATCCGATTTAGGTCGGAATGGTGTTGTACGGGTTTTATGGATACCCAAAATAAAGCACATCTCTTTGAACACATTAGATTCAAAATTAGACCCTTGGTCTGAGTGGATTGAAAGAGGAACCCCAAAAATGGTTACTATTCTTTCCACAAATTTCCTAGCTACAGTCACTGCTTCAGTGTCTGGAATTGGTATAGCTTCTGTCCATTTAGAAAAATAATCCTGAACTACCATCAGATAGCGATTATTATTCTCACTTATTGGTAAAGGTCCTAGAATGTCAATAGCCATTCTCTCCCAAGGAGCACCCACAAGATACTGCTTCATTGGGGCCTTAGGTTTTTTACAAGGTGCTTTCTTAGAAGCACAAATATCACATTTGGTACACCAAAATTTAACATCCTGTCTCATTTTATACCAAAAATATCTCTGTTTAATTTTTGATAAAGTCTTTCTAACACCAAGATGACCACCGGTCACTGTGTTATGTACTTGGTTCAACACGAACCTTTTAAAATTAGCTGGAAGAACAATATGTAGATCATAATGTTTTCCATTATAGCTTTCCCACTTTCTATATAAGATTCCATTGACAAGAATTAAAGAATTTAATCTTGACCAATAAAATTTAACTTCAGGACTCCTATGGGATACATCTGCCCATATGGGTTTCACTTCATCTATTTTCCACTGGATAATTATACTGATTACATCATCAGATAATTGAGATTCTGAAACATTTTCAAAATTTATCTCCTTCTCTGAGTCGTCCTTCTTATTTTGACTGCAACCATAATCCTTAGATCTGGTACAAACTCTTACTATTTCAGACTGAACAGGGAGTACATCAGGGTTTACATCTGAACCCTTACTTCTAAATTCATTATGAATTACATGACTTTTTACTTTGTGGCAAGTTTCGTCACTTGTCATGTTTGGCCAATCTTCATTTTTACAGCTAATACTAGTTGTTGTAACTGATTGTTTGACACTAACATCTTGAACATTTCTGCAAGATTCACTAATAGTGGCATTATCATTACATTTTTCAACCGTTAAAACGTTTTCATGAGTTGGAACCAATTCATAATTCATTTCTACTCTAGCACAGTGAGGACACTCTTTATTATAGCAAGGACGTCTACTTAGGGCGTCTGCATTATTATGGGACCTTCCAGCTCTGTGCTCAATTTTAAAATCATATGATGCCAGGACCTCGAACCAACGAGCTAACTGACCTTCTGGATTCTTAAAATTGAACAACCACCTTAATGCACCATGGTCACTTCTAACCTTGAAGTATTTACCATATAAATAATGGTGAAAATGTTTAATAGAGGCTACTACAGCTAGTAGTTCTCTCCTGGTAACACAATATTTTCTCTCAGATCTACTGAAAGTTTTACTAAAGTAACAAATTACTTTTTCTACTCCATCCTGGAGTTGGGATAGCACTGCTCCCATACCAACATTACTCGCGTCGGTATCCAAAATAAATAAATCCTCCCTGGTAGGGTAGGCTAAAATAGGTGCACTAATTAAAGTAGTCTTTAATTCCTCAAAAGATTGTTGACATTCTTCTGTCCAGACAAACTTTTGGTTTTTCTCAGTAACCTTATACAAAGGTTTAGCTTTATCAGCATATTTCAAAATAAATTTTCTATAATAGGATGTTAATCCTAGAAAACTTCTCACATCTTTTATACTTTTGGGCACTGGCCAGTCCTTAACTGACTGAATTTTATTTGGGTCAGTAGCTACTCCACTTTCGCTAACAATGTGACCTAAAAATTTAACTTCTTTCTTAAGAAAGTTGCACTTCTTGGGATTCAGCTTTAAATTAGCTGCTTTTAATCTTTGAAAAACTTCTTTCAAGTTCTTCATATGTTCCTCAAATGATTTTGAGAAAACAATTATATCATCTAAATAAACTAAACAAATTTTCCAGGTCAAACCTGATAAAACTGTTTCCATTAACTGTTCAAATACAGGGGCACTATTACATAGACCCATTGGCATTCTCTTGAACTGCCAGAGACCACCCCCTGGAAAGGAAAAGGCTGTTTTTGGTCTATCTTCTTTGGCTACTGGAATCTGATAATATCCTGACTTTAAATCGACGGTTGAGAAGAACTTGGAGCCTGACAAGGAGTCTATAGTGTCATCTATTCGGGGCAAGGGGTAGGATGGGCGTAAAACCAATAAATTTACGGCGCGAAAATCAATACAGAATCGCCAACTACCATCTGACTTCTTCACGAGAACTATATTGGAGTTCCAGGGACTTGTAGAAGGTTCTATAATATCTTGCTTAACCATTTTCTGAATCTCAGCTTCAGCATCCTTCATTCTAGCTAGGGGTATTCGTCTGGGTCGCTGACGTACTGGAGGGTTATTTCCAGTATTTATGGTATGTTCAACTAAATCAGTTAAACCAATGTCCTCAGAGGACTTTGAGAATATGTCACTATATTCTATTAAAAGGTCTCTAAATTTCTCCTTTTGATCTTTATCAAGATTAGCTTGATTAGACTCAAATACTTCATGTAAATAATCAGGTAATTGTCTCCCCTTATTTACTATAGTTTGGCCACCAGCCACACTATTTACAAACTCAGAAGTTTGAATATCTTCTTCGTCTACTTTATTGCAGGTTGCAATAATTGTACCCTTATATAAAGTGCAGGGCTCTTTATTTAAATTTATTATCCTCAAAGGAATGTTATACATCTCTGGATGTACAATTGATCTTGCCACCAATAAACCATTTTTCTCCATAAACTTCTCATTAGGTTCTATTAAACCAGCTAAACCTCTAAAAATAGGCTCATCTGACTCCCCAGAAACAATCATTTCTGAGTTAGGAGGCACATCTACTGTCTCTTGCATAGCCACTCTATAACAAGTTTTAGCACTGCTTGCATAATGATAACATTGAATTATCTCCCCTTTAATCTTCAACTTATTTTGACTTAACAAGACATCACAGTCATGAGTCACAAGAAAATCCATTCCAATGATACCTTCATTGGAAATATCAGCCACTAAAACATTGTGGTGATAAATATAATTTCCAAGACAAATTTTAACATCAATTTGTCCTATAAATGGTGAACTATCACCAGTAGCAGTAATTAAATTAATATTCACAGGATTCATTTTTGGAAGTAATGAGGGATTTATTTCATCAATAAATTTCTTACTTAAAATAGTAACATTTGCTCCTGTATCCACAAGAAAAGCTAAACATTTATTATTAATTTTAGCTCTGACAAATAGTCCCTCGTTATTTGCCAAAGATTCATTTATCTTTATCGACTTGGGCCATTCTGTCCCGGCCTGGCTCCGACCCCTGAGTCCGACCTCAACTGGTTTCCCTGTTGATAATTATTCTGATTCTGACCAAAATTATTATTTCTCTGGTTAAAATTTCTATTCCCCTGACCAAAATTCTTATTCTGGTTATTATATCCTCTCTGACCATTTTGATAGTTCCTCTGTTGGTTACCTCCCCCTTGGCTATTCCTATTTTGGTTTTGGGACATACCCTTTATATTTCTGGACAATGAGACCAGTTCTCTTTTAAAATCACTCAATTCATTTTTTAATGATTTTAAATCTTCCCCCTTGTCTTCATTCAATTCTGTATTAAATTTAGTATCAGTTTGAACTGAATCTGTTTGTCTAACCATGCGACCTTTTTGTCTCTCTGCTAATTTTAATGTCTCTAGCCTAACAGCTAGTGTTTCTGCTTCATGTATGGATTTAGGGTTAGATTCCCTAAGTCTTAGTCTTAAATCAGCATCTTGTAAAGCATCTATAAAATGTTCTAGTGCTAATACACTAGTTATTGTGGATTGGGCACTTGGATAAGCTTGCCTAGTCAATTTCTTAATTGACTGAGCTAACTCAGGTAAACTTTCTTCTTTACCTCTCATACGGGTCTGAAGTTTTGCCCTAAAAAGTTCTGATTTCTCAGCTGAACCATATCTATTGTCCAAAACTTTTACTAAGCTATTATAATCTTTCCTAGATTCCTTATCTAGTTCATTTAAAAGAGCTCTTGCTCCCCCTTTTAAACTACCAGCCAAATATAATGATTTGGTTGCATAATTCCAACCGTTTATTTCAGCTAAAATTTCAAATTGAGCTAAATCTTCATCTCCCTCATACAACTGTGGCTTCATGGTTACATTACTAGACTTGGGTGAATGGGTATGGGAATTGGTCAATCTTGGAACCTGAGGTCTATCCAGTACAGCATAGTTTTGATTTATATTATACATTTTATCTTTATTAAATGAATAAATATTATCTGTGTTTTGTTGTTGTTTTTCTGTATTTTGATTTGTCCGATTAGCTTCATCAGGAACTGCTTGCCCATCATCTTTAGATATGTGTTCAGTGTTTACCATGTCACTCATGTGATTATTGTGATTTACCAAATCTTTATTTTGTTCCATCATTTTGTAAATAGTAGAAATATTTTTCTTGTTTTCATGTACATCATCTTCAATTTGGCTTATGCGACCTTTAATAGAAGAAATTTCGTCTTCAAAATCTCTTTTTATCTGGTTTACAGCAATAATAACTTCTTTTTGACAATTAGAAAACTCATGGGTTATCTCCCCTAATTGGTTATGAAATAAACTTTTAAGGTTTCTTAATTCATTCATAAATAAGTTTTGTTCTTTGTCATGGCTTATTGTCTGCTCTGCATAGTCAACACTATCAACCTTCTGTTCATTTAAAGGAATGGTTATTTCCCCATCATTTTCCTCTTGGAAAGAATGATTTATAGCTATAATTACTTCTCCAGAATCATCCATAATGTACTAAAATTTTAATAATTCTTATTATGAAAATTTAGTGAAATAGTTTAAATCAAGTAAATATACTAAAGCTTCTTTAGTATAAATTTATAAATTATTTATTTCAACCACCAAATTCAAAGTTTTTAGAATCCCACTTCTGACACCAATGTAACGATTTCGCCCCTTAAACCGAGTGGTAAGTTAAATTGAATAAGGAGGCTCGATCGAACATAATTTGCATGGATCCTTTGAGTTGGTATATGGTTGAAATAATAACTAAATCAGGTAACATTTCATAGGTATTTTATATAATATCTATATATAATCAAATATTTACAATTGATCATAAAAACATAAATTCATATTTATAAACAATTTGCCGTAATCATCTCATAAAGGTTTCTCTCTGCTAAAGTGAAAGTAGATTTCCAGAAAACCTCTCTCATCGTATTTATAGAAAGTTGACTAAGTGGAACGACAGCTGACGGGACTTTCCCGTAGGTCGAAGGTCGTCTTCTTCTTCTTCAAAACAAACAATTGCCATGTGTAAGAAGGTTTAGTTTTCTTTAAACATTCAAAACCTTCACACTAAATTATAAGGACATCAAGACAGCATAAATTCCGACTGCTCTTGCAGGCGGTGAGATTAAATCTAAAGTTCGTTTCGTCAACCTTCTATTTATAATTTTCCGGTCAGTGGATCGACCAATCAAAACGTTTGTTATGTTCACAGGCAATCTCGTGTTGCAGACCGCCAATACACAAATAAATATGGCTTCTCTTGTAAATAAACTATGGCACTGCTGGTATTTAGACGATTACGGCTAAAACACAAGTTATTACATTAAGAAAATAAATAAACAAATAAGGTAAACACATTATCGCATCATGTATCATTGAAATACATGCCAACCAACCGTGAATATTCTGTACGAGGTGACATTCCATCGTAAAAATAGCGTTGTGAAAACGTAAACAAAAACAGCTGACTCATAAAATTACTACTATAGAATATGGAGAACACGAGTACTATTAATTTAATAATACGATCACTAAATCGTAACAATATTTAGATTCTAAATCAACTTCTGAGGAAATTAAGTGTTTAAGAATTACAATACATGTTATTTTTATTGTTTAAAGTCCTTAGCAACCAAAATTAGACATTTTGACACAAGTCTTATATTTGTACTCTATCTGCTTAACTCTTGCTTCTCATTGATTGGGGTGCATGTAGTACCCTAATTACTGAACGCGTTGGTTTTTTTCTTGCGAATATATCAATTATTGTTTTAATCAAGATTTCATGTTACATTTTGGCATATTTTAAATGTATAGTTAAATACGGATGTCAAGTTGGTTCAATATTCAACATTCAACATTCAACATTCATTTTTTTTTCTTGAATCCATTTTCAACATTCAACATTAGATTTTAACATTCAACATTCGATTTCAATATTCAACATTCAACATTCAATTTTTTTTTTTTTTTTTTTTTTTTGTTGTTGTATCCATTTTCAACATTCAACATTGGATTTCAATATTCAACATTCAACATTGAAATTTTTTTTTTTTTTTTTTTTTTTTTTCAACATTCGATTTCAACATTCAACATTCGATTTCAATATTCAACATTCGTTTTCAACATTCGATTTTCAACATTCAACATTCGTTTTCAACATTCAACATTCGTTTTCAACATTCGATTTTCAACTTTCAACATTCGTTTTCAACATTCAACATTCGTTTTCAACATTCGATTTTCAACTTTCAACATTCGTTTTCAACTTTCAACATTCGTTTTCAACATTCGATTTTCAACATTCAACATTCTTTTTCAACATTCAACATTCGTTTTCAACATTCAACATTCGTTTTCAACATTCAACATTCGTTTTCAACATTCGATTTTCAACTTTCAACATTCGTTTTCAACATTCAACATTCGTTTTCAACATTCAACAATTTTAGATATGGTATAAATACACCTTATCGCTATTTGTCTGCCCTTACTGGATATCACACAGGTTCCCGTAAAAATTTGGTGACATCCCATTAGTCCGACAACCATTATTCCGACAGCCCATTACTCCGACAACCCAATATTCCGACAGCCCATTACTCCGACAGCCCATTATTCCGACAGCCCATTACTCCGTCGGAGTCCGACAACCCATTATTCCGACAATGCAGCTGTCTTGTGTGTATGGGTAAATTTTCTCTAAAAAGACTTACTCTGTTCTCTTTAATATTTGGGGTTGTCCATTTTGATTCCAATTATTCTTTCCATGCGGGATATTTGTCTCATTATCTGGAGTTGATACACATGCTAATTGCACCTGCTCAGTCCTTATCTTCGTCCCTCTTTCGTTTTAGGTGTTTGGCTATTTCATTTGTCTTTATATTTCGTCGTTTGTGGGTCCACTGTCAGTCTGTGCTGTTCTAGTTCGCTGATATCTTTATCTACCTTCTTTTACTAGATCTTCGGTTTCCCCCTTTCACGTATCAGGGGAGTGAGGTAAATCCACAATTAAATACACAAACGAATATATCGGAGTTGGATTACACTACCCGCCCTCTTTGGTCGCAACACTTTCTACCCCTTGTATCACTCATCTGAGTTTTATCTAAATTGATTTTGTCGCAGAAATAAAGGACTAATGTAGCGTCAGTCAAAATGAGAAAATCAAAGAGACAAATACATACCCAGATCCTTAAAAATAAGATAATAAAAATTTTAAAAAATTTGCTTTTAAAAGATGATCAATTCCAATCATGAATACGGTATCATGTTCATGATATCGGGAATGAGAATCCACGAATTACGGAGACAGTACACAGCACTTCCAACAGCGATCGATCAGACATAGTCTAGCTGAGAGATGACACTCAATATATTTGTATGGATACCAATTTTATATCCCGAGCTTATTTTAAAATCTAGAAAAAAATGCCTCTTTTCTAATGGTTGGGAGAGATGCAGGACTGATGATTGTCAACAACAAAACTTATTACGAAAAAATGTGACGGACATGATCATTTCGGCAACTTCTATCTAAATATTCATAAGGAAAAGTAATATCGGGCCAGTGACTGTATATGACATAGAAATATACAGTCAACGCAATTTGACTGCTTATCATAATATTAAGTAGAAGGAGTGCAGTGAGTATAAAAGCCAATAACAACAAGTAAAATCTTGTCCCGTTTGTGTAGTTGTCAAATTATCTAATTTAAAAAAAAATAGTACATTATGCGTTTTGTGGCAAACTTGACACTTAATTTTCATTTAAAGAAAGGAGAAAAATATTTAGATATCATTATTTCAAGAAAGGTAGTTCATATGTTAATCAAGAATCGATGTTCACCAATTACATTAGGAATTGAAAATGCCACATTCTCAAAAAATCGTATTGTGCAGCTGATAAAGTTGAGGGTGGTCGTCATTTTTCAATCGAATGCTCATTTCATAATAACTTGAGGGGTGAACTCTTTCATCATATTTCTAGCACTCTTCAGAACTTTAAAAAGTTAGATAAACATGATTAATCTTTGATGTTAACACAAGAAAACTTTACTATCATGGGACAAAATGATGAATGTATTGTTAATTCTTTTAAATTATGTAGTACAGGTTTTGATTAGACCGTTGGTTTTCCCGTTTGAATTGTTTTACACTAGTAATTTTGGGGTCCTTTATAGCTTGTTGTTCGGTGTGAGCCATGCAAGGCTCCGTGTTGAAGGCCGTACATTGATCTATAATGGTTTATTTTTATAAATTGTTATTTGGATGGAGAGTTGTCTCATTGGCACTTACACCACATCTTCCTATATCTATTGATACTGAATGTTGTTTGATATCAATGTGTAAGTTTTTTCCTTTTTTCCTATTTTGTTTAGGCTCCGATTTCAGGGTTTATTGAAGTCGGCTATATCGTGTGATGCGTTTTCAGATTTATAACTCAAATGATAGCCAAGTTGAAAATTCTCGTCATATTTTTCTCAGAAACTACAAAACAATGATTTCTGAAATTTGGTTTCAAGGTTTTATATAAGTCCGTTATACTGTCTGGTGCTTTTCAGATTCACAAATCAACAACTTCCGGCTATTTACCGAAATATTTAAGCGGAGTATCATCAGTAGCTCGCACCATCACTGGTTGGTCTTGATTTATATGCTCTTAATTCCCTGTAATTTGGAAAATGAAATATTCGTTTCTGTTCTATTCTGTATATATACAGATTTCGAATTGAGTATATAGAAAGTATTCGAACTACCTTAGTCTTATGTAATATATACGGAGTTATTTCTTAAAATCTGTTATTACATAAACGTAATAATATACAGACAGATAAATTTTATTTTACCCTGATACCCTGATATTTGACTTGAAAAGTGTCGGACTTATGGATTGTCGGAGTATTGGGCTGTCGGAGCAATGAGTTGTCGGAGTATTGGGCTGTCGGAGCAATGGGTTGTCGAACTAAGGGGTTGTCGGACCAATGGGCTGTCGGACTAATGGCGTGTAACCAAAAATTTGACGTCATAAAACAAAATATCTGACGCCACAATGGAAAAGTGATTGTTGTATGGTTCAAAAGTTCAAGAGGCTGGGTCAGCCAGGATTAGCAATAAGGTGTATTGTGTTACAAAGTTGGTGTCATTTTTATCATACGATCCGTCCTGACATAGAAATATTATTGGTAAATTTACAATGACTGAGGCCATATATATATTTACATGATAAGTGTAAATAAGTTCAGTTTTGGTTGATGTGGTCAAATAATTTTGTTAAAACGACTCGGTCTGATACATATATATCGAAACTACTGAAATTTGTTTACAATTCAATATTTTGAATAAAAAGAGGAATTGCAGAAAATTGCTGGTACTCTAAATTGATGTGGAATTTTTTTGGTAGCCAATGTGTTACAATATTGCTGTCATTTGAATTATACAATCCATCGTGATATGTAACTATAAGTGATTTACTATGCGGCTATATATATATATTAAGATTTACATTATAAAGTGTAAATATGGTCAGTTTTGGTTGATGCTGTCACATATGGTCAGTTTTGGTTGATGCTGTCAAATATAAAAAAGAAGATGTGGTATGATTGCCAATGAGACAACTATCCACAAAAGACCAAAATGACACAGACATTAACAACTATAGGTCACTGTACGGCCTTCAACAATGAGTATAGCCCATACCGCATAGTAAGCTATAAATATGGTCAGTTTTCATAGTTTTGGGTGATGCGGACAAATAATTTTGTTATATCCATGAGTCAGTCATATCAAAACTACTGAAATTAGTTTACGATTCAAAATTTTGATTAAAAAGAGGACATGCTGGCACTATAAACTGATGCGAGCATAATTTTGTTTTCCAATATTGCTTTTATTTATATTAAACAATCCATCCTGCTATAAAAATATAAGCTCGTGCAATATAAAATTCTACTCGGAACAATATTCCCCAATATTCATGCAATAACCCTATAATATAGATCATTTGTATTATCATGATTATACACTCCATCCTTACATAAAATATTACAGATTTACTATGCGACTATAAGAGTTACATAAAAAAGAGCAAATATGGTCAGTTTTGGTTGATGTGGTCAAATATGGTCAGTTTTGGTTGATGCTGTCAAATATGGTCAGTTTTGATTGATGCAGACAAATAATTTTGTTACATGAGTCAGTCTGAGGTATGAAAACTACTGATATTTGTTTCTGATGCGATATTTTGAAAAAAATAGGAAATGCTGGCACCCTCAATTGATGCGAAAAAAATTTGTGGTCATTGATTTCCAATATTGCAGTTATTTATATACTACAGTCCCTCTCGACCTAAAATTATAACTGAATTGCTGTGCAGCTATATAGATTTACATAATAAAAAGCAAATAAGGTAAGTTTTGGTTGATGCAGTCAAAAGATTTTATTACACGACTCAGTCTGAAGTATAAAAACTACTGATATTTGTTTAGGATTGAATATTTAGGATCAAGGGGAGGGGGTCCAGGTGTTGGAACCCCACTTTTTTTTTTTAACATCAATGCATTTGAATGGTAGCATATAGTTGGACCCCCCCCCCCCCCCAGCCTTTTAAAAATGGCTGGATCTGCCCCTGCATGCTGGCACTATAAATTGATGCAAACAATTGTTTTTCCAAAATTGCTGTAACTTGTATATTACAGTCCCTCTAGACCTAAAATTAAAATGAAGTACTGCGCAGCTATATAGATTTGCAGAAAGAAAAAGCGAATAATGGCAGTTTAGATTGATGCGGTCCAAAAAAAATTGTTAAACAGGTCGTCCGAGGTATGAAAACTACTCGTAAACTGATATTATATTGGTTAATGAGGTCCGATAATTTTGTTATGTGATAACGAGAATTGTGACATGTGATATCCTCACTCCCGGAATAACAAATGTAAAACAATTTAAAAAATAATGCCCCGCTCCCCCCCCCCCCCCCTTATACTAACGGCCTAATTTATGTACAAAAAATGAAAGAAAAACAAATACTTTATGTGACACATCAACAAAAGAAAATCACTGAATTAAATGCTCCTGACTTGGAACAGGCACATACATGCAGAATATGGTGTGGTTAATAGGTTAAACATGTTCTCTTGTCGATTATAAATCTGAAATAAAACCGGCAAAATAGCAAAACTCTATATAATTTAAATCGCTTTTTTACCCAAAGCCTTTATATTAAGGCAAAGAGTTCTTAAAACTTATAAATCAACTCTAGCCGTAGAATTTATAAATCAATTTTAGCCGTAGAATTTATAAATCAATTCTAGCCGTAGAATTAGAAATCAATTCTAACCGTAGAACTGTTCTAGAAGTAGAACTGACCAAATATTTGGTCAGTTCTAGCTAGAACTGTCTAAAACTGTTCTAGGGTAGAACTGTCAGTATCAGTTCTAGGTAGAACTGACCAAATCAGTTCTAGCTAGAATAGTTCTTACTAGAACTGACTAAAAGGTGTCAGGCTGACAGTTCTACGTACTGTTCTAGAACAGTTCTCCTGACAGATTTAATGAGAGGTTAGAAGTGATCTCCACTGTAATTGATAATCATGTCAACACTGAGTGCTGACTACTGGGCTGGTGATCCCCTTGCGGACGAAACGTCCATCAGCAGTAGCATCGACCCAGTGGTGTAAAAAGTTATCAAAGATACCAGAATTATAATTCAAAACGACAGACTTGCGTTTCGTCTACATAAGACTCATCAGTGAAGCTCAGATCAAAATAGTTATAAAACCAAACAAGTACGAAGTTGAAGAGTATTGAGAACCCAAAATTTAAAAAAAATGTGCCAAATACGGATATGATTATCTTCACCTGGGATAAGAAAATCCATAGTTTTACGAAAAATTCAAAGTTTTGTAAACAGAAAATTTATAAAAATGACCATATGATTGATCTTCAATTATACAATTGAATTTTCGTGTACATACGAGTCAAGTTTTTTTTAAACACATGTTTACTATACTTAGACTGTTGAGTCTAACTTACAAATGTATGGGAAATCAAGCAACAACTAAAGAAAAGAAGTTGATATAGAAATTAAGATATTTTTATCGCCTAATATTTCTTGCTATTTTTATAATCTTCACAAAATAAAATAAAATCGGCAACACTGAATGTAAGATTGTACTATATAACCTCACATCTATTTTCTTTGTAAAAATTGAAAACAACACGTTCAATAATTCTATGCGTCCGAAGCGCTTTTCTTGAGTTATCTTCATCAGGAACGCTCAAAGCCATACTTCATATGAAAATGGAACTGCCATGCAAAATTATATGTGTATGTTCCGGACCATATGAGTATTTGGACCATACGCGTATGGTCATGACCATATGGGTATATGACCATATAGGTACTCATATGGTCGGGGTAATCAACACGTTTACTTTAAATACTTTTAAACTCTTCATAAGGTATGACCCTTCTAGTTGTTACGTAATTAAAAATGTCATTCTATTATATTTTTATATTTTAATAATAAAAAAAGATTAACTAAATAAAAATAAGCAGTTTCACACATTTAATTTTACTTACTATTTGAGGTACAATAAGAAGATGTCAAAAACAAATGCACATATTGTAGAAGGAAGTTTTGTTACTTATGTGATAGCGATAATGTGTGTAAATTATGCTTCTTCATTCGATACTATTTTAAAAGTGTATTCTTCATAAATCTGATACTTTTGAACTTTCACTGACAAACTGTTCGGTCATAAATTGCCATTTTCTTGTTAACTATTCATTATTTTATCGTAATCATTTTAATATTTATTTGTCTGTCAAAGTAATTTCATTATGATGTAACGATTTGTCTTTATAAAGCTTTTTGTATTATAAGTACTAATAAAGTGTC
The DNA here is from genome assembly GCF_965363235.1 of Mytilus galloprovincialis. Classification (NCBI taxonomy): domain Eukaryota; kingdom Metazoa; phylum Mollusca; class Bivalvia; order Mytilida; family Mytilidae; genus Mytilus; species Mytilus galloprovincialis. The sequence continues at coordinate 26,255,121 of NC_134844.1, forward strand.
AAGTATATTTTCTTAAAGTCAGAAATTTGTTTCAAGATGATTCTTTTTGTAAATAATAGATAAAGTCACAGCTTTACATAGTACTTAAGTTTTCTTACGTAAAGAATAATTAATCCTTTAGTCATTTCAATTACGGCGCTATTTAGCCTAAACCTCAAACGACAGATTTTTGTTATATTCTTTTGTTAATCCTTATCATATTATTTCATTGTCATTCAGTAATCTCGTTTATATTATGTAATTGTCCCCATGTAAATTCTAGATTTAAGTATGTTTTCTGAAGTTCTAACTTCAGTGAGAGTCGGGCATTCGTACTGACAACATCCGCTCATTTTGTATCAATCTGTTCAATGTGTTAAAGTACATCAATTTGTAACATTTTGTAAAACTACATGTATTCCATCCTGAATCATTAAATTGTTAACTACTGCATAGGACTTGTGTGTAATTCTACAAGTGGAGTTAAAGCGAGTATTCTCAGTCAAGTGACTAGATCCTAGTCATTGTCCGTTGGCATCGCCAACGTCTGCAACCGGTCGTGGGTTGCAGCTCGTTCTCAACTTCAAATCAGTAGCCAGTCTCCCGGTTACACTTTACGTATACCGAGTCTAGTGATTTACCACGTTTATTGTGTAAAGTACATGACATCACCGGCAATGACCAACAAAGTTTATTTAATTTGATCTGTGAATATGGTGTATTGCAGTCATGTTTCGATATTGGAGATCTAGAGATTCTTTAAAACACCGTAGACTCATCCGAATGGTCCGAGACCTCGATATCACTGCACGCAGCTGTAAAGAAAACTAGCTTGTCACTCTCAAGCAAAAGGTGTAACTGAAAAGGTTCGTGCACAACTGAAACGTGCAAATGCAAAAAAGCTATGATTATGGCAAGCCGTTCTCGTCAAAACTATGTTTAAACCCTTTTTTCGAAAAAAATACACACTGAGATTTAAAAAAATAAAATAACACACTGAGAAATCGAAATTACACACTGAGATTTAAAAAAAATAAAAAACACACACTGAGAATTCAAAATTACACACTGAGATTTTAAAAAGACACACTGAAATGAAATAAATCGAAAAACACACACTGAGAATTGTTAATTACACACTGAGATTTCAAAAATACACACTGAGATTAATATGTAAATTACTAATGAATATTCATGAGATGAATAATTCAACAGATTAATATCTTGATCTCAAGAACTCTTGTCATTATAATGAAATGCGATTCCTTCTATGTCTCTGCTTCAACCAACATTCCTAATAAATTTCAAGACTTAACATCGCTTATATTCATAAGTTTGTTGCCTATAATTCAGATCATTACTACCAGTAATTAAACATGTGTCCCTTTTCAAAAGTCTTCCAACTGTTTCTCTGATTTCGCTAGTTAATCTATTATATTTTTGTTACGTTTATATGCTATAATAGACACTTGAGTAAAAATTTCATTGCATTCTTTTGCAGATTGTTCCAATGTTTTACTTATAATTTTAATAAAGTTTTTCACCATTTGGTTATATTTTGTAATAAGAGTCAGTGGGTATTTTTCTTGTTCTTGTATTTTTAAAGGTTTTTTATTAATAATTTGGAACCAAATCGAAGGACTAACGAGTTATGTCCCCTTGTTGTTTTAAGCTTGTAATAGATTCAGATTAAGTATGCTAATTAGATATGTGCGCATAAAAAGTGCGCATAAATCTCAGTGTGTAATTTTAAATTCTCAGTGTGTAATTTCAAATTCTCAGTGTGTGTTTTCAGTTTATTTATTCTCAGTGTGTCTTTTTGAAATCTCAGTGTGTAATTTTCAATTCTCAATGTGTAATTTTCAATTCTCAGTGTGCGTTTTTCATTTTTGTAATCTCAGTGCGTTTTCATGAAATCTCAGTGTGTAATTTTCAATTCTCAGTGTGCGTTTTGAAGTTTTTAAATCTCAGTGTGCTTTGTTGTAATTCTCAGTGTGTAAATTTTTCGAAAAATAGTTTAAACATAGTTTTGACGAGAACGGCTTGCCATATATGATACCTTGTGGAAGTAACTGTCATTCTAACCATACATGCAATAATACAATTAGCGACGAAAACTAAGATCAACTGAATGTGACATCTATATTTAATGTGTATGTAGCCTTTGAATTGATAAATTAGTACATTTTTATGTAAACATAATTTTTTTAAAGATAAAGATATTTGTATTATTGAAACGTTCCTATTGCATTTTGGAAAAAAATATACCTATATGGTCCAAATACTCATATGGTCCGGCCCGTTAATAACCAAACGAGTATAATACTCATATGATCCAACCATATGAGTATATACAATACAATACAATACAATATTTTTATTTTCCAAATTAAAGGGCCCATTAAGAGCATAACATTAATTACAACATGACATAAACATTACAGAGTGATTAAAGAAACATAAAATAATAATTGAAATTCAAATGCATGAAGAAAGGATCAGTGGTCAAGGGGAGATAATTTTGATATATTTTAGAGTATCCAACTAATTTTCTGATTTTCTTAGTTGCAGGCCTTTATCCAGATATGCACATAAAATAGATAAAAATCTGCTATCTTCATTAATCATGATCCATGAAAAAAGATCATTTATATTTAAACTATCTAAACTGGGGTATTTTTTTATATAATCAGTGATATCTCTTCTGAGGTTATTGTAAATAGGGCATTCCAGAAGAAAGTGCATTTCATTTTCAATACAATTTGTATTACAATATAAACATATCCTCTCATGTTGAGGTAATATTTCATATTTACCACATACATTGGTAATTCGTTCATATCTGCCAGTTTCTATTCTTAAACAGTGATTGCTAAGTCTGTATTTTGTTAACAAATGTTTTTGTGGGTGCTTTAAATCTAAATAATTTTCATAGTCAAATGACTTTTTGAATGAAAAATAAGTGTCCAATTTGCCTTGATTCTGTAAATAAAAATCTCGCATTTTCTCCCAATCATTTTGAAAATTTAATTTGAGCTGTTTTTTCAATAAGTTTTTAAATTTATTTTTTCCTAGATTTTTACATATATTTAGGTCAATACCAAATTTTTCACTGTAGAAAATGATATTAGAGAGCCATGAATTATTGGAACTGGTTTGACCTTTACTTTCTATCATTTTTAACTCAGAATAAGCATTTTGCAATAAATCAGATGGAGAATTCTCTAGTCTATGCCAATACATAAACATATGTGTTAGCAAATTTATATAAAGAGGATATCTACCCAATTCAGACAGGACTGCTATATTTGTGCACATCTTTGTAACACCAATAATATACTTACAAAATTTTAAATTTAGCTTCTCAAACTCCCAATCTTTAAATATGTCATAAAGGGACAAATTTTTCCTTTTAGAAGTAATGTTAATAACACCCCAATTTTCACAACCATAAGTTACAATTGGCTGTATACAGTGATCAAATAAATGCAAAAGAGTTTTAATAGGAGGATTAGATGATTTCAAATCTTTATAAAGTTTAAAACTGGCCTTTTGACCTTTTTGGAATAATTGTTTCCTGGCTTCATTAAAGTTTCCAGTATTTTAGATGACTATGCCAAGATATTTGTATTGTTTAACACATTCAATAGAATTATTTCCTACATTGAAATTTTCATTAAGGAGTCTACCACTCCTATTGAATATTATAATCTTGGTTTTCTTCACATTTATTTCCATACACCAATCTTTGCAGAATGTGCACAAAGTATCAAGTCTCTTCTGAAGCCCTTCTTTTGAGTCAGATATTAATACAAGATCATCAGCATAAAGTAGACATGGTATCTTTTCATCATTTAAATTGACATCATCATAATTGTTAGATAATATATCTGGCAAATCATTAATAAACAGTTTAAACAATGTGGGACTCAAAACGTCACCTTGTCGTACACCAACATTATATCTAAAAAAATCAGTTATTTTGTCTTCTACTTTAACACACACTTTGTCGTTACTATACATAGATTTCAAAATGTTATAAAAAAATACCATTATTTGTATGCTGTAATAATTTGTATAATATACCAATATGAATAACCTTGCGAAAATCTACAAAACATACATCCAATTTACCTTTGCCTCTTTTAACATATTTTTCTATGAGACATTTTAATACAAAAATGTGATCCGAAGTGCGAGTTTTCATAGAAAAACCAATTTGAGTTTTGTTTATGATATTATTATCAGATAAAAATTTATCAAGTCTGTTATACAGAATGGTATTGAAAAGTTTGCCAAGACTATTATTGATGGCAATACCTCTGTAATTTTCAGGGTTCTGCGGGTTATCAGATTTGAATATAGGAGTAATGTAGCTCTCAGACCAATTACTGGGATAAATGCCAGATAGAAGAATGGCATTAAAAAGTTTTAGTAAGCAATCTTGCATATAACTCTGTGAAACTTTTAACATTTCATTTGTAATAGTGTCTAGACCTGGACTTTTCCCAGATTTTAATTGCCTCAGGGCTTTTTGGAGTTCACCAGGGGTGATTTTAAAGTCAATCTCACTGAATCCAAAGTTTTTCTTTTCTAATAGTTCAAGTTTACTCTTTATCTCTTTTATCTTGGACTTTATGTGTTCATTTTCAGGAATTGATGACAAGTCAGAGAAATATTTATACCAAATGTCACCATCTATGTTGTTTTTAGTTTCTGAATTATTTTCAAGACGGAGTTGATTGTCAAGGTTCCAATAATCTTTTGGATTTTCTGATTCTAGATTGCTTAAACGGTCCAAAATATTTTCTCTAAATTCTCTTTTCTTTTTCCTCCTTAGTTTGGCAAATTGTTTATTAAGTTTAAAAAAAGAGCCACGCACTATCGGATCTTTCGGAAATTTTGACATTAATATAGTTTTATCATTAACATGTTTTTTCAAACTTTTTAAATCTTGGTCAAACCATTTTTTATGATTACATGTTTTTACCCTTTTCTTCTTCTTTTTTAGTGATACTTTGCACACTTTTTCGTATATTGAATGAATGCTATATGTGGCATCATTCACATTCTTTTTGTCTAAGATAATTTTGTTATTTAAAAAATATTTTAGCTCATTTTGTATGACAGGATGTGTAAATGATTCCTGGAAATTTTGAATACTTTCTGTGTCCCATTTATACCTCAAAGGAAAGTCTTTCATATGACTATTATTTTTCTCCAATTGGAAAGATGCTAAAATCTTAAAAGTGATTTTGCAATGGCAATCAGAAAAACTTGCCTTAAAATCTGATACATTAAAATATAAAATTTGCTGGAGTAGGCTTTGAGAAACTAAAGCATAATCAACTACACTGCATCCATTAGGTTTGAAACATGTAAATTTACCCGTGCTATCACCACACATACGCCCATTCAAGATACGTAACTGATTACCTATACAAAATTCTAGCAAGTTTTTCCCTCTGGAATCAGTTATTAAATCTTTACTGACCCTTTCCTCTGTGAAACAGTCTACATCATAATTTTCATCAAATAAAGGAACATGGGAGGTGCTGTCACCATCAATATAGTCTTTTTCTGACCCAGTTCTGGCATTAAGATCCCCTACTAACAGGATGTCCCCCATAGACCCATAACTATCAGTTATATCCTTTTCTATTATCTCCAGTAGGTCTGTTTGGCTTTTGGGAGCATAGTATATCAAGCACAGATATATATCTTTGTTTAAATTGAAAAATTCTCTCTTCAATTTTAGCCATTGGTATTCTGAGGTCCCGTTATTCAAAAAATTTACACCTTTACGAATTTCTTTACGTATGAGAATCCCTAGACCACCAAAATATCTGTTATTTTTAGATTTTGGTCTGCAGAATGGATAGTACAAAAAGTTATCAAATTTCAAATGATTTTCATAACCAACATGGGTCTCAGTTAATAGAACTAAATCATTTTGTGCTAATTCTGATAAAAAATTCTTATCATTTGACTTATCATGATGTTCTGACAGCAACCCCCCAACATTCCAGCTGCATATATTTAGACTAGTTTTCATATTGTATCTTATAATAACGTATATATATGTATTTGTATATTTATGTGTACACACTACACTAGCCTTTTTTTTTAATCTCTTATATCTGTATTTGGTTGTACAATATATTTGAATATCTATTACGTTGTATATCTAGATCTATTTTTAGTTGTACACAAAAAATTGAATTTACTCGATATGTTATATAAAAAAAATAGTACTAAAAAATGTTTATTGAAATAATCTCTCTACCTGAGGATTATTTAGCTGATATAATATTCAAAATAACAACACAGCTCAGTACAATTTGTTTAAAAAGAAGATATCAATGAGGTTTATACTATAGGTAGTTTTAACAGTCTATCGGTATCCTCTACGGCCACGTCCATAGCCACGTCTGCCGCCTCTGCCTCCTCTACCTCTATAGGGTCGTCCTCTTCCATATCCAGTTCTTCCCTGTGTACTGCGTGGAGGCAAATTAAGGGCTTTATCGATACAGTCACGGATATTTGCAGCTAGTACAGCAGTTCCATCAGGAGTAAGATGAAATTGGTCCTGAGCTATATATCTATTCATCACTTGTCCTTTGTATGCCAAGTTGCTATTGTCGCATAGGATAACAGAGTCATCTCCCCTGAACTTGGTTTTCATTAGAATTGTTATAAGTTGTCCATCTGAGTTATAATCTTCAGAATCGCTTCTCGGTGTTGGCAAGGAGATCACGATCTTGATATTATTGAAACGTGAACGTATATCATCGCATATCCTAGTCATTCTGTCAACACAGTCATTTGGAGTTTTGTTCATTAACTCGTTCGTTAAGGAGTGTAACACAATAACGTTTGGTTCACTCTCAAGCTTTTGGAGTTCTTTTTCTGTTTCGTCAAGGGTATATGCTGTAACTTTGTGCACATTGTAGTCTGGTGATATTCTAGGGTCTATGTTTTCAGTATTTGAGGTGCCCATGAGAATAACAGATGGTTTTGATGGTCTAGATATTGGCACAGTTTGGAATTCTCCGTCGCCACTACTGGCATCTATTTTTAAACTAAGAATCTCTTTTTCTTTGTCTTCAATGTCTTTGCAAAGAGCAGTAAATGATGATTCTAATGATTCTATTTTGTTTTTCCTTACCTGCATCTCCTTGTTTATTTCACCAAGATCCAGGTCTAGTTTATTTATTTTGTCATTGTGTGATTTATTTTTCTGTGTAAGCAACTCACATTTAGTTTCCATTTTGGTTTTCATTAGTTCTTTTTCAAGTGTAGTTTCATGATTTATATGCTGAATTTTGCATTTTAGTTCTCCATTTTCTCTTTCTAAATTAGCCTTTTTGTTAATCACAGATTCTACTTTGTCCATCATTTGAGTAAACCTTTCTTCATTTTGTTGAATGGTATGTTTATATGCAATGTCCATTGAAGTCATTTTCGAAACCAGCATGTCAGTTTGTTGTTGACATATTTTATCAAGAGCGTTGGTAAAATGTTTTTCCATACATGTCATAAATTTTTCCATGTTATTATTTTGGTCCACTGTCTGAGACACTACATTTTTTTCGTGTTGTTCCATTGTTTGGTTCTCATTGTTTTTGTTGGATATTTCTTTAGTGCCTGATGGGCTCTTTACGAAGGTGTTATGGTTAATATCTAAAGTAGCCGTATCCGTGATATCTGATTGTAATGTTTGTTTGGCATTTTTAATCTTTGTTGAGTCTTTGTCTTCACTAGTTGACAAATTATGGGCAACAACTTTCTCAACAATTTGGAGTAAGACGGGGAAGTCAATTGTAACGAATGTATCTTTGTGATTTCCTTGTATTTGAATCAGGCCAGTGTTTATGTGTAGTTGTATTTTATACAGTAATGGATTTGGCTGATCTGTCTTTGTTGATAGTTCAATACAGACTGTTTTATTTCCTGTTTTCTCTGACCAGTTGTCAGGTTCATCAAACCAGCTCACTGCATACTGGGTCGATTTACCATAGTGTTCATAATATACGAGATGTAACGCTTTGATCCAAGGGTACAGTTTATCATGGGGAATGCGAAAGGCGACCATGTGAGCAGCTTCCGCGTATAGATTTTGGTCTATGGTTTCAATTAATGTTTGTTTCCCCTTATCAGTTGTTGGCAATTTAAATTTATTTGGCATATGTTCATAAGGATAATCATCATAGATACTTGTCAGGTCTAATGAATGTTCTCTGATAATATTGTCTGTGTTCAAAAAATTTTCGCTGTCCGCCATTTTGTTTATTTTAGTTTTACACGTGGAGTGAAATCACTGCAATTTAATGTATCTGCTGCATTTTTTTAGGCGTGATGATTCTGTTTTGATAGAAAATCATTATTTCATAATCTGTATCATGTTTAAGAATGATCAGCTGGCAATAACCACAGCTATGGATGTGTTTTCTTCTCTTACATAGACGCTGCCATCTTAATCAAAGGGAGTTAATCATCAGCATTTACGCATATGGTTATAACCATACACGTATGGTCCAAATACTCATATGGTCCGGAACATATCCATATTTATCGCACCGCGGGTAAAATATCACGTTGTGATTGGTTTAGCGCCGTCACGTGGTGACCCCCTATGGGACCGTAGGGGGTTAGTAAATTTCATAGGGGTTTCATGACGTTACGTCCTACTGTTAATGGTGCATCGTCTATTGATGTTGTTGTATTTCATTGTTTATTTTTCTACAAAACGCAGCAGGAAAAGTGCGATAAATTCGTTATACGGACCATACGCGAACGGCCTCACCCCTATGGATTTTACTAATCCTCTATGCATCCGTAGGGGGTCAGTAGCAAACCATATAACTTATAATAAAGATGAGGGGCGTTCAAAGTGTAGAGGAAAGGGTCCATTGTGCATGGTGTCAAAATATGGTTTTATGTAAGTGCAAATTATGTTTTATTAATATAGATCAGGGAATGAACTAGACTAGTGATTTATATGGAATTTTCCTGTAGGAAACAGCGTTAGTTCAGCATGCGAGAAGCAGCATAGCGCATGGCATACTTGGGTGATGTCACGGCTCCAGAATAACAACCATAGTAAGACGTCAACATAAATTTGACCTGATGCAAAAGATTTTTTTATGGAACCTTATTTTGATTTTTTTTCTCCCCCTCCATATCCAGCTTTTAGTGAAACTTCCGTTGCGAAACTGATTATTACACAGAAATAAAGAATGAAACAATTAATTAAGGAGAAAAAATGTGCTCCTTTTTACGTTTACATATGCGGAATGGTCGGTGTATGAATAGACACAAAACAAAAGACTTAAAGGAAGCAACCATTTAACTTAAAAAAAAGAAGGGGGTATTTTTTATTTTTTTCAGTGCTATCAAATTACTTTTTTTCCTTCTTCAATTTTAAACATTATAAGATATGGGGGAAATCTGAATTCAAAATATTTATTTTGTCATCTGCTAGACCACAAAAAAAAAACCATACCCACTTATGAAGTTATAAATGGTCATTGCGAAAAGACCGTTAAACAGAGATTGAGAAAAAGATGTTACAGGTAAAACAATTTGATAAAGAATAAAAGGGTTATAGATTTTCAACGTATTTCAAAAGTGAAATTAATTTGTCTTCAATTCTGTTGTTTGCATTCATTACCATAAATAGTTAACTATGAGTATTTTATAAGAATAAGACGCGTTGTTTCGTATGTCTGCACCAAGTTAAAGTCATGCATTTTTAAAAAGAAACCTTGATTACGTAGATGTTAAATTAAGCTAGACATAAAACTAATTTTTTCGAGGATTTCACTATATGATGTGAAATTTATTAAGAAATCGTTCAGTATTTTATTTCGTCACTGTTTAGATACTTACTCTTCAATTTTCATGCAAAACAATCAATATGAATATGTTTACCTGTCCGCAGTACATGTATGACAAACAACAAGCGAGGAAGCATCATCACCAAAGTCAAGAAGCTTCATCTGGCACTGAAAATTCTAAACAAATGCAAACAATAAATTTTTAGAACATAAACATGTTTGCTTTGCATCACGCGGTGCGAGGCTTTTATTTCAAACAAGATTCATGCAATCTTGAAAATGATACTTAAAAAAAGAAATTGATTTGTTGCCTTATACAGGATTTAGCTAAGACTCTATTTATTTGAATGTGTTACACATATTGGTAACGCACGACGTAGAGGAAAACGAAAAATCAGAATGAAAATCAATATTGGAAATCAGACCCTATCGATGAATGTATTGTGTAAGGATCATTTCTGATACTTTTGTTGGATAATAAGGGCTTATAGTTAACACGAATACGCTATTACGCATTGTTCCCTTCTGTTTGATCTTTACACGATACGTTTATCAAGTTATTTCCTATGAATGATAATATTTACAAAATATATTTTGTATTTGGAAGCAGTGGAGTAGTTGAAGGACTGTGCAGCCCTCCATGTCGACCACTTCTTTATGTCAAATGGTCGGATTCCCTTCAGACACTTACAAAAACAAGAAGATCAAAGAAGCCAGATCATTTAATTTCACATTCAAATATATTGATAATGGGTTTTCCATTAACAATCCATACTTTTCTGATTGGGTTCCAATAATCCATCGTCAAGAAGAAGAAATTAAAGAAAAAACAGACACGGCTTCCTTTTTTCCTCTCGTTCTTTTTCAAAAAAAAAAAAATAATAGCTCACTAACAATATTGATTATTATTCAATATCAATTATCCTGATAATAAATAGGCGTTCTTTACTACTATAGCTTAATTTTGCTTCTAATGGAATTGATAGAACCTATGCAATCAATAAGCATCACCCGGATTCTCCTAATAGCAACATGGAAATCGATGGACTACAAAATTATACATGTTATATATAACACAAAAATAATCAATATAGAATTACCAGATGTTGCTCTGTACAGACAGTGAATAAGGTATTAATAATCTAGATTTATAATTTAGTAAAAATGTTTCTTTTATCGAGACTTGCACGTCATGTTTGTTAATAGTATTGCTGTTATAAGAACTAGTTCTGTAAGCAGTACTTTGAACTTGATGTGTTTTACATGTTTTACATGTTTTACTTGTTTTGTATAGAACCATTTTAAATTCATCATCATCACGACGACTGGTTAACAGTTTTTAACATATACATATATATATGACCGAGTTAGGATATACACGATACGACAAAATGTGACTAGAAACGATATATTTTTAGATACAGGATGATCACGCTCTATATTTAGATATTGGTTTTCACAGTGTACAAGCGGACAGTGACACAAAACGGAAGTTGCTGATCTGTCCGACGGCGATCGGCTCGTTGTTTTTCAAAAAAATATAGAATATCAACACAAAGTGTCCCATAATGGATTGTTCAGCAGCTCAAGGTAAGTGAATAACTACAATGATGTATTTTTGACCATTTAAAGCTTATTTTATGCTTTTAGCATCAACCGTCTTTTTAAAATAACTCCTGATCATGAAGAGGGGTCAAAATTTTGCGATTTTTCGAGTCATAAATCTTAACAAAACTCCGAAAATTCAAACATTTTCAAGATTTTTAATCGATACATAGTTGAATAATCATATTCCGCATACACACACAAAAGTTTGGTTCATTTTTTTTTATTATATTGTCACAATTGAATCTTTTCTATTCAAAGTGTACTGTCCGCCTCGTTGCCACCGTATGTTTTCATACTGTCCGATTCGTTGGTCATATTCATGATCGATATCTTTAAAACCGATGAATACGAGCAGCAGACATGAGTAAAGGTTCTGGAAGAGTGACCAATGTCCCCCTTTAATTGACACGAGATCCAAGCTGAATATATAATCTATAAATATTTTCCATATATAATCATACACAGTATCTGTGTTGAATAAAGTTTAAATGTGGATAAATTGCATGTTTCAATCTTACTTTTGCTTAAGATATCGATCATGAATATGACCAACGAATCGGACAGTATGAAAACATACGGTGGCAACGAGGCGGACAGTACACTTTGAATAGAAAAGATTCAATTGTGACAATATAATAAAAAAAAAATGAACCAAACTTTTGTGTGTGTATGCGGAATATGATTATTCAACTATGTATCGATTAAAAATCTTGAAAATGTTTGAATTTTCGGAGTTTTGTTAAGATTTATGACTCGAAAAATCGCAAAATTTTGACCCCTCTTCATGATCAGGAGTTATTTTAAAAAGACGGTTGATGCTAAAAGCATAAAATAAGCTTTAAATGGTCAAAAATACATCATTGTAGTTATTCACTTACCTTGAGCTGCTGAACAATCCATTATGGGACACTTTGTGTTGATATTCTATATTTTTTTGAAAAACAACGAGCCGATCGCCGTCGGACAGATCAGCAACTTCCGTTTTGTGTCACTGTCCGCTTGTACACTGTGGTTTTATTATACTGGAAGCAGGTGTCAGTTGAAACATGAGAAAGGAAATTGGTTTAATATGCGGATGAGGTTTATTTCAATGTTTTTGATATCATTTTAGGAAATATGGCTACACTGTTAACAACGGCTTTAACCTTGGAAAGTATGGCTAAAATAAATGTCCTATGAGACTTTTATAGTATCGGTGATTTGAGATCATTTGACAAGTTTTCATAAAGGTGTCTAAAGTGCAATAATATGCTGATGACTTCACATTAAATGTGCGTCATAAATATTTTTTTAAACTTTTAATTTCTTTTTTTCTTCTCTCATGTTTGTAAGTATAAGATGAACATTAGTTTTACACAACTGTCTTCTCAGTTGTACAGATAGCATAGACATTATTAGACATTATTTTATTAAACCAATCATGGGCCCTTGTCGGGCAAGATACAAAAACATCATACAATGATTATATAAACATTAGTGAAATACACAATATAATAAGTAATACACAAATAATAAATTGATAATATGAGCAATGTAGAATATAATTAAGGTAAGAGGCATTGAGTGCAATGAGGTCGATTTAATATTAAAAGAATATGATATAAAGTTTATTAATACGGAAACAAAAAGTAAAAATAGAACCAGGAATATAGTATCTCATTCTGCAGTAGTTCTCCTCATGACCAGTGCACAGCAGTGAGGGACTTTTACATCACAACAATGCAAAGGTCATCAAGGGAAGATCCTTCAGAACTAGCTACAGATACATGAGATTATTCCAATAGTGATTCTCCTCATGATTAATGCACAGCAGCAAGGGTTGACATTGCTACTGGGCAATATTCATCAAGGGACGGTGCTCTAGAACTCACTATAGAGAAAATAAAAAGTTCAAATTCAAGTAGTAGAGGGAGATAAATCCCATTAAAACTTTTCATATTTCTTGATGAACATGCATAATTCTGATAATAAATTCTCATCTTCATTATTCATTAACCATATCAGTTTTTGGTTAGGGTCAAGATTTTTAAAATTCTTGCAGCAATTATTTGGTCAGATAAACTATCACAGTTGAAAAGAAAATGTGTTTCATCTTCGACCTCATTACTACAACATCTCTTACATATTCTATTGTGTCGGGGAGTATTACTATATCTATCCCTCTCTATAAGTAAATGGTGAGCAGATATGCGAAATCTTGTTAGACTCCGTCTATCTTCAAATTTTTTAACAATATTAAGATATTTTTCACAACCAAAATTTGATTTAAAGGTAACATATGTGCATGGTTTTCCTTCTGAGTGAGTTTTGAGATTTTTTTCCCAATCTTTCAACATGGCATTTCTTAGTTTTCTGTTGTCAATTGGTTTATCCGTGTCTGAGGATATTTGATAATTATTAATCAGTGAAAGAAGTTTTTCAGATGACATATACCACGACGGTTTCTTTGCATCATACAATTTTTTTGATTCTATAAATGCATTATATAACAATGGAAAGTTAGGGTCTGATTTTTCTAGTCTGTAATAGTATTTGGTCATTGCTTTAATCATGTTAAAATATATTGGTAGTCTTCCCAACTCAGTTAATACTGCAAAATTGGGGCTTTTTTTTTGGAGCTCCAAGAATAAATTTACAGAATTTAGTATGAAGTTTTTCAGCAGGTAATTTAGAGTAAATATGGTCAAATGAAAAAATTCCATTTCTATATTTAGATGACATTGGATTAAAGGCACCCCATATCTAACAGCTGTATAATAGGAAGGGTTTGATGGTATGATCAAAAACATGCATGCTTGTTTTGACTGAAGGATGCAAGGATAAAAAATCTTTAGATAACTTAAAATAGTCTTTTAGTGCCTTTTTATACAATTCATCCTGGGCTACTGTAAAGGAGCCAGATGCACAAAAATGTATACCCAAATATTTATATGAATTAACACACTCTAGTTTTACACCATTTAGCATAAAATCATATTTGTTAATCAATCTACCTGCCTTGTTGAATATAAGAACCTTTGTTTTGTTTGTATTCACACTTAAGCACCAATCATTGCAGTAATTTTGCAAAATGTCCAATTTTTTTTGCAAACCATTTGGAGATGTTGACAGTAAAACAATATCGTTAGCGTACATAAGGCAGTGTAAATCTTGATCATTTATTGAAACTGGGTCTTCAGAGTGTTGTAAATAGTTTGTCAAATTATTAATAAAGATCTTAAAGAGGTTTGGACTAAGAATGTCTCCTTGTTTCACCCCCAGGTGCGTTGAAAAGGAATTTGTTAAGTTTTCATTTACTTTTACACATGAATTACTTACTTCATACATGCTTTTAATGATGTTGTAAAAAGAAGATCCCACCCCAATATCCAGTATTTTCAATTTGATTCCAGTGTGAATAACAGTATCAAAGGCCTTTTTAAAGTCAACAAAGCAGGCAAATAGTCTACCGCCAGGGTTATTACAATATTTATCAATAATTGTCTTGATTACAAACATGTGGTCAGAGGTCCTAGCTTTCTTTGTGAAGCTAATTTGGCAGCCATCAATTATTTTGTGTTCGACTAGAAATTTGTCGTACGTCATTCCGTTTTTTTTCTCTCTCTCTCGTATACATTTAGTTCACATATTGCCATGTGCATACCGTTTGTAGCGAGCTATAGTAGCTGTATGGATTTTTGCACATTGTTGAAGGCCGTTCAGGGTTCTGCATTTGCTTAGATCTGTTCCATGTTGGAATTGGTGCTTCATAGGCAATGACATCAAGTGCTTTAGTATGAGGGGAAGGGGATTAAACCATGTAACAGTAAAAATCAACAAACAAAATATATACAGACTGTTTCTTGCATTACTTATCACAATAATAACAACACGTTAAAATGCTTTGTCACATAAACAAGGCCCTGTTTTTTATTTGTTTATCTGTATAATTATGTACAAAACAATTAAAATTAATAAGGTTAAATATAAATCTTGTCAAATAACATTTGTAACACAATTGTATTGTTAAAGGTGACATACTTTCCCTGGAGGTGGACATCGAGGAAGGACAGATCTTCCTTATGTTGATATATGATGTGAATGACTTATATGAATAAAAGCGCATTAACACGAGGCCCCGTGTGGGGGTGTCTAAGTTAAAACATAATCACAAATGGTATGCCAATATATATGTTTCGGACCATATGAGTATTTGGACCATACGCGTATGGTCTGATCGTACGCGTATGGTCGGACCATATGAGTATATACTCGATTGGTTATAAACGGGCCGGACCATATGAGTATTTGGACCATATAAGTATTTTTTTCAATAATTTGCCTTAGAAAACTTTATAAAAAAAACTGTCGACTTTAGTTTAAACAATATTTATTCAAAAAGTGCATGAAATATAAATATAAAATATAAATACAGGGATTCGGAAACAAGAAAAACTTATATAAATCCGTCTCCCTTAAGAAAAAATGACAAAATTAAGAACATAGTATATAAGAAACTCGTATAATCTAATTTTCAATTCACATTTAACATGTTTATTCTGTGGTTTGTCAGTTACTCAGAAGTCAGTTTGATCGAAAAATGGGATCAACTCTTTTTATTATAATTATGGTTCATGTATCTGAGAAATGTGTAAATGTTCCGAAAAAAGATAACATTAAATCAAAGTTTCAACATCTAAATCGACATCGACATAAAAATAATTGTTATGGACCAAATCTCCCTGTTTCTAAAATAAATCTTTTTACAACTTTAAAAATATTTTCGTTTTCCTCATCACTGATGAGTTCACTACCTGATACTAATGTTTGTACATTATATATTGGTAGTGTAGAAATGGTTTGTGCCCTGATGAGTCTATAATTATGACATTCTAGCAAATAATGTTTGCTGCTCTCAACTTGCCCACATTTACACAGGCTTGAAAGAACAATATTTTTCTGGAAAAGGTGTTCATATAAGTTACCGCAGTTCAACCGGAGTCTGGCGTGAAGTATTTGGCCTTTTCTACAACCAGTATTATAATATGTAGGGACTTTCTTAGTATCTCGATTTATGTAATTTTTAAGTGTAAATTTTGATAGATTACATCTAACGTCTTGTGGAAGCCTGTTCCATTCACGAATAACAGATGGTAGGAAAGAGTTTTGATAAAAGGTAGTTCTACAGTTCATATTTTGGACATTAAATGCACTTCTAGTATTATAGTTATAGACTTGATATAGTTGTTGAGGTACGAGACTACAGAGATAATTAGGAGCTTGATCATGAAACATTTCGTGAAATTTAATAATTTTATGTCTGGATCTTCTTTCACTCAGAGATACCCAACCAGTATCATTATAAAGATTAGATTTAGAGCAAAGCTTAGTGGCACCTGTGACTATACGAGCCGCTTCTATTTGAATGCTCTCTAGTATGTCCTTTAAATAAATTGGTATATTATCCCACACAGTATCCGCATATTCAAGAATAGGCCTGATAAAACTGATATATATATAACTTGTAGATTATTACGCGATAGCTTAAACTTTAAACTCCTCATAAGATTTAAGCGAGGCGTAGCTTTATCAATAATATAGTTTACATGACTTTCCCAACAACCGTTTTCTTGAAAAATTAACCCTAAATGTTTATGTTCTTCAACCTCTTGTATCAGTGTATCATTCATATATATTGGTGGATTATGGGGTTTTGCTCTTTTTCTAGATATGGTCATGGTTTCAGTTTTTCTTGGATTAAAATTAACAAGCCATTGTTGAGACCATTGGTGAATTTTTTCTATATCAGAATTCATCAATTCAGATGTAGCATACTCGTCCTCAACAACTATATATAATGACGTATCGTCAGCAAAAAGTCTGATGTTGCATGATATGTCACATACAATATCGTTTATGAATAGTAAAAATAATACAGGTCCTAAAGTTGAGCCCTGGGGGACACCTGCATTAATGCTATACACATCAGAGGTCTGTCCTCCTATGATAACTCTGTCTTCTTTCAGATAAATAACTTTTAAACCATTTTAATAAGTCCCCTCTTATTCCATATTTTTCTAGTTTATGAAGGAGGCCTTCATGCCAGACCCGGTCAAACGCTTTACTGATATCACAAAACACAACTCTTATTTCCTTTCCAAAATCAAGGGCTTTAGCGATATCGTTTGACTGTCTACTTTTACGTCAGGTTATAGTAAAATAGTTGAATTCTTGTGTAACAGTTCATTAAGATATTTTTGGAAGTTATCTTTCCTAGTCGACATTTTGCCATTCACTCGTAATAACATATCGGTAATAAAAAAAATGAGTTTACTATACTTTTGACTAGTGATGAAATTTACTGTGTGAAACTGCTTATTTTATTTTGTAAATCTTGTTATTGTTAATTTTCAATGATAAAATGACCTTTGGTAGTTTCTTTTTAATGACTTGACAACTAGAAGGGTTATATGAAGAGTTAGTTAACTTTAATTACCCAGACCATACTCGTACGGTCCGACCATATGAGTATATACCCATATGGTCATGACCATACGCGTATGGTCGAAATACTCATATGGCCCGGAACATGTATGTACATTGCATAGAGATAACCAGACTAAATTGACCAGGATAAACGAGTTAACAAAACCCTAAAAAAATGAAAATAACAAAATAACTTACCTACACATACTGTTTCTAAAACTTTGGCTAATGCTATATATTGAATATTGTTTTTTTTTTCATAAGTCAAAATAACACATCTTCTTTTTTATCTTTAAAATGAGCTGAATAACACTCCTTGTATATTTCATTCATATTTTTTTTTTAAAGCGGGAGAATATTTGATATATTATTCTTGATATAAAATACCATAATTCTCATATATTTTTAAGACTACAGGAAATATTAAATGTTTTCCGGTTTTTATTGGCGCGATGCCCATGTTATTTTTGTACACGAAAGCCCTAAATGACAATTTTATTGTTTTCAACGGAGATAAAGAACTGAAATTTTAAATTATAGGTGCTGAGGTTGTGTGTCTTTTTATATGAAAATTTACAATTATTATTTTATTTGCCTTTGTGCTCGTGGTTTCAGGTTCGTTTACATAGATTTTCATTTTGGTCAGCCTTGTTTCTATAATTGACTTAATTGGTACTTTATCGAGGAGATGTATACTTTATACTATTTGTAGTATCAACTAAAAAAACAAAATTTTTAGTCAGTTTATGTTGTTTAAACAACATGGCTGTATGATCCCAATTTTTGTCACACAAGCCAATTATGCCTGTTTTAGTTGATCACTTATCTGATCAATATAACGGACTATAAACAACTGTCACTCAAGTAAGAGGTTAAGCTAACTATAAAACAGATTTAACCAATAATTTTAACTGGGCTTCTGATTACGATAATGACATCACATGTGGATACTATCAAATGTCAAAGATAAGTTTATAGAGTGCATACATCTATCTTTTTTTCTCATTAGCATACACAAAATTAACTTCTCAACCATTTGTTAGAGTTGTCAGCTAGTTTATTTTCGACTTATGAGATTAAATGTTCCATTGTTTTATTTCACCTCTTTTTGTGTACAATTGATGTGTAATGTTACTAGAGCAAGAAATATTTCGTGTAGGATAACAAATATATCGATCAATTTCGTTGATAATTTTCTAAGGGTTTAGTCGCCCTGACCATGCATGAAATATTTGTAACTTGACGTTAAGCAACAAATAATCTATCAATCAGTCAGACTGTGTACGACCTCTTCTGTTTTTGAACAAAATTTTAATGATCTAGGGTTTTGTCAACGAATGACTTTCTATTTTCACACACATTTTATTTTCGACTGATATGATGAGCTACAGCCGGTTTTGGAGTACTTTGAAGCGTGAAACGAGTACTACAATTTCATGAAAACCAGACAAAACTTAAATGATCATCTATTATAGACTTTGGAGCAATAAAATATTATAAGATAAATAAAAAAAATATTGTACACACGATGCATAGAAATGCTATTGACAACATTTATTCTATGAATGTTGAGTACTGAAATGTATATATCTGCATATTTTGCAAAAGTGATGCAGACGCGAAAGAATCAAGTGTTATTTTCAGTTCATGTCTGCAGTGGCAACACCTTTCTGGTGGTAGACTTTAAAAAAAAAAAGTAAAAAAGCAAGACACTGGTTTTGTAACAACGTAAAGCATTTTGAGGTTGTTGTGTGTTACTTTTTGATTCAAAACCAATAGGATTTTTTTTTCAGAATGTCTTTTTTTTATATGGTTTCGTTTGCTTTGCTTATGTATATTATATGGGTTTTTTTTAAAGATTTTTTTAAACCTCCTATCAAAGAAAAAAAGAGCTAGTATCAATTTTAATATTTTGCTTTTTAAAAATGTTTTAAAACTCATGTTTTTAGGGACTGTAAAAAATATCAAAATTTTGCACGTTTTGTATAAATGTTTAAAGAAGACATAGTTGTATAAGGATTTCTTATTAAAGTGTATGTATCTATTTTTTTTCTATTCTTAATTTCTATACTTCTATCTTAATCTTAACTAAGACCGGCAAAATAGCAAATTTCAATATAGGTCGCTATTTTGCCGGAGCCGGCAAAGTAGCACTAAGGAGGCTATGTTGCCGGAGCCGGTTAAATGGCCCCTAAGAGGCCACTGTCATTAAATAACAGATAATAGAACATTGTCATGAAACACTAATTTGTTTGTTTTACAATCAATCTTTTCCCCATTTTGACACTTTTTATTTTAGATCATAAGCTCCATGTTTATAATATATATATATGAAAGAAATTCTGAGTAAATATTTTGATTAAAAAATATAAAAAAACATTGAATGACCTTTGTATTTATTTAAAAAAGTATAGTTTAAATTAAGTTAAAATAAGTACCAAACTTCATTTCTGTAATTTTGTTTTAGTGAAAATGAGAGCTGTATATCTTGAAACTTAAAAACAAAAAACAGAAGAGCTATCGACTTTGATAGGTTATCTGAAACAGTCGGATAGTCAGAAATATCATTTGAAAGTTCAGGCCTAGTAGAATGTGCATGAAAGTGGAAACCTTTCTAAATCCTCAATGAGCATGGAGGATCATAAAATCTTTCAAAACCATTATGGTGCTAAAATGTAATAATCGTATTGAATAGACTTCTTACACGTCTGACTAAATTCAATACAGTTTTCTTTTCACTTAATAAACAGATTTACAACATGTAATATGTAATTCAATGCTTTACTTTGCAAACGTTATTGTATTTTAATGCATTACTTTGACAAAAGCATTGTTATTATAATTTAATGTATGGTTTTGTGAAAGTAATTGTTTTAAAATGCAGTGCATTGCATTGCAATGTAATTCGCCCACTGTCTGACCAAGAAAATGACAATAGACAATAGGCAATATTTTATTGAAACAAACGCATTTACAATAAATGGTATGACTGAATGGATAAACATGGTAGTAAAAACAAACAATTATGTGAATATAAAATATATGTATAATGAAAATCTATTGCAATAGTTTACTTTTTGCATTTAAACAATTTGTTACGAAAGAGGAAGATAGTTAAAAAGTGTCATGTAAGATTTAATATGTACGATATGCACAAACAACTAAAATCTTGTTGGCGTCTTTGTCAAATTTATTATCAACTACAACAACGTTTATTGATGCTTCTTTGTTATACATGTTATAGTTGGTGTATGGTTGAACTATTATGTCGGATGTGCTTTAATACGGTGATGTATGTTTACACAGTTTTGACTGAAGGATACCAATAATTGTTACACTAATATTTTATGTCTGTTTGGGAAGCTCACTAAAACTATAAATAACTTCTGCTATACAAGCGAGACGTTTTAGCTAGCTATGAAACCATGGCAAATGCCTATACCACGTCATGAATATGACTAGCTATTAGTTTGAGTTGATAAATACGTCATCTTGAATTAATTACTTATATCACATATAAATTCTGATTGCTTTATGATGCAGCTGAGATACACCAACAACTAGTGGCTTATATAAAATAAATAATCACAGACTTTTCACGTCTCAGGATTAGACATGAAATGCCGGAAAATTCAACTATGTGTACTTCAGTTCCGATCAACTGTCATTAATTCATATTCGTTTTATAATGAGTACATTGCACACTGAAATTCAATATTGAAATATAAATATTTAATACAAATCAGCAACCGTATGCACATATATTACCTTAAATTATGATACAGCCAAGCAGTCCACAGCTTTTAAGAAAGCCCAAACTTGTTAAAGTATAAGGTTTGATTTTGTCAGATTTTATAGATCTCTCCCTTTTGAATTTACCCTGGGGTTGGTATTTTTAAAAATACGTTTTTTTATTAGAATTTTTTTTTTACTTTACCTTATTATAGGTTATTCCAATTAAACATCATACATTTATTTTCTAGATCAGAATCTGAAAGTTAACCTAGAGGAATTTATTGCATTCCAAAAAAGTACCTGTGAACACGCTACAAATCATCTTCCCAAATGACACGTGAACGAGAATATAGCATATGTTTCTTCATTAAAAGTAAGTTAATAAAGAAAAGATTACAAATGATTAGCTTTATGGACGAATTTTAGTATATAGAAAACATTAGCTCTATTTGCTTTTCTATCGTCTTATTACGAACAAATTATGACATGACGCATACACGATATAAATGACATGCAAAAAGTAAATAATGACTATGTAAAAATATTTAAAACGCAGTAAACAGATACAAGGAGATGTGGTATGAGTAAAAATGAGACAACTCTTCATCCAAGTCTCAATTTGCAAAATTAAACCATTATAGGTCAAAGTATTGCCGTCAGCAGAGTCTTGGTTCACACCAAACAACAAGCTATAAAGAGTCACAAAATGGTTCAAACAGGCAAAGCAACGGCCTAATCTATATAGAAAAAACCAGAAACGAGAAACACTTATGAACCACATCAACAAACAACAACCACTGAACAACAGGTTCCTAACTTTAGACAAGTGCAAACAAATGCAGTGGGTTCAAACATTTTAACAGGCGCCGAACTTCATCCTAGCGTAAAACAATAGTTAAAAATCAGAACATAGACGTTCTCACTATAAAATATCAATTGAAATGGTTTAACTCATTCAAAAGACATACTAACTAATACAAGTAAATAATATACACTGAACAAATACATTTGATGTAAATGTAGAAATGTAAAACGATCTAAATGAGCAGTTATTGTGAAAATCATATATAACTGTCTAAGACACATAAGCAGACAAGCACTACAAATCAAGGCACTACTTATTTGCAGACATTATTGTTGGTTGCAAAAAGTAACAAAATTGGTTAAAATTGTATTATTTCTTAACATTTATAATTTACTCAATCAAGAGCTTCATTTAGATACCCCTTTATTATAGATCATCGTTGATCATCTCAACGAGATTGATACTTTTGCTTGAGCTGGTACGGCGAAATTGAGAAAAGCAATCGAGTTGAGATGACCAATGATAATCTGTTTCTCGCTATTTAACTTATGACGACGTGTCTATTCTATGTCAAGTTCATTGACAATGCCACGTACCTCTTTAGTTTCTTGCGATAGTTTTTCATATCTCTCGACTCTGCTGAGAAAGGATATTATTAGTCAGCAAGATCAAATGGCAAAATCAAGTGATAAAACAAATCTAACAAATGGACAACGACTGTCATATTCCTGACTTAGAACAGGGATTTTCAAATGTAGAAAATGGTGGATAGAATATGGTTTTATAACATTAAACCTCTAACTTGTATGAATGTATCTGACTTCATAGATCAACCTTATAGAATATTTTCCCTAGAGGTATTTAATAGTAATATTATCGCTATTTATTTATTGCAATACAGGAGTTAATAATTGAGGTAAGTTATGTTGTTGTAGCACATACTTACAGTTAAACAAATGTCCTATTGTCTATGACCTTTTTGTTTTAACTTCAAGAGATTTGTTTGAGACATTTTTTTCAAAATTGGATGCACGTTTACAATTGACCTTGTCTAAATGTCTACGATTTTTCAGATTTGTTTATTTAAATGGTGTACTTTACTTTAGTCTTTACGTTTTACTTTACTTTAGTCTTTAATTTTAACTTTACTTTATTCTTTATGTTTTACTTTACTTTAATCTTTAGTTTTCTATGTTGTTTCTTGTGTACTTTTATTTGTCTGTTTGCCTAGGTTGTTTTGGCCATGGCGTTGTCAGTTTATTTTCGATCTAGGAGTTTGGCTGTCCTTCTGGTATATTTCGCTCCTCTTTACAATCTACAAACAAATGAAATAGTGTTTTGATTTAACATTTAACGTTGCTTTTCTATAATTATATGTTCGATTGGTGTTGTCTTGCATTATACCTCTACGACACAGAGTTTGTTACAGTATATATGTTACAAAAGTTGTCTGTATTATCTGTACTCATTTATTCATTGGTTGATTTGTCCAAATGTTTATCAGAGTTTGGTTTGTTACCAAACAGTCGTATTTATGATCTCTACTCATTATAAAATATTTGACAAAACCTGCCAGATGTTTATCAGTATTTATTCACCTCAATATCTTTCTCTGTTTTTATGGTAGTTGAAGTTAAATCATCTGATTACATTTGGGTCTTTTTGAGATATTGGCAACTGTCTATCAATATCTAGTCATACGTTAGGCCTATTTCTGTTATTTTTAGCCCTGGTCCAAAGCTTTTCTGTTCACTTTGTCCGTCGTCGTTAACTTTTACAAAAGTCTTCTCCTTTGAATTT
Source organism: Mytilus galloprovincialis (assembly GCF_965363235.1). Lineage (NCBI taxonomy): Eukaryota > Metazoa > Mollusca > Bivalvia > Mytilida > Mytilidae > Mytilus > Mytilus galloprovincialis. The sequence continues at coordinate 26,279,352 of NC_134844.1, forward strand.
GCTGGGTCTAATTTAACCACAATTGGCAATAATCATCATTGGGGTATCTTGTTTAACAAATGTGTCCGATGACCCGGCCAACGAACCAAGATGGCCGACATTGCTAGAAAAAGAACATTGGTGTTAAATGCAGTTTTCGGCTCATATCTCTGAAACTAAAGCATTTAGAGCAAATTTGAAAGGGGAAACATTTTTAACAGGTAAATTCTATCTGACCTGGAATATGCCGACGAATCAGACCATTTGTTGTTGGGTTGCTGACCCTGAATTAGTAATTTTAAGGAAAATTTTCAGTTTTTGGTTATTATTTTGAATATTATTATAGAACAACAATAAGTAAGATCATCAAATAAGTTAACATGACCAAAATGTTCAATTGACCCCATTAGGAGTTATTGCTATTTAAAGACGATTTTAAACAATTTTTCGTAAATTTATGTAATCTTTTATTTCTTCTCGCCTGAAACAAATGAGATAAATTTAACCAAACTTGGCCCCTTTCATCGTTAGGGTATTTAGTTTCAGAAATGTTTCAGATGACCCTGTCTGCCAACCAACATGGCAGGCATGGCTAAAACAAGAACATAGGGTAAAATGCAGTTTTTGGCTTATATCTCTGAAAGTAAAGCAGACGTATAATGGTTTCATATTGCAAGCATCAATTGTAAATAAAACTAGATTTGCCATTGGAAGCAATAGCGGATGGCACCCTTCCCCTATTGCCAGGCGAGCGGCAACAATCTAGAAGATTCCAAAGTCAAAGAGTGCATCTACACATTCAAAATTATCATTGTTCGTCAAGTTTGGAATATTTTGAAATTTTGGATATTTTTGCTGTTTCCATGGTAACGGCGGCCATTTTGAAAATTCAAACTTCAAAATGCACATCTTCCAATGTTGCTCATCATTACTGTTAAGTTTCATTAAGTATGGAGCATTTGGATATTTTGGACGATTTTGCTGTTTCCATGGTAACGGCGGCCATTTTAAAAATTCCAACTTCAAAAATCAACTCTGCTTATGCCAGTGACCATTTCAGTAAAGTTTCATCCAGTTTGCAGCATTTTTATCTTTTTTTGAAATTTTTGACCTTTTTGCATTGTTTCCATGGTAAAAGGAACTATTTTGGAAATTCCAACTGCAAATGCCACATCTTCTAATGTTGCTCATCGTCAGTGTGAAGTTTCATGAAGTTTGGAGCATTTTGAGATTTTTGAAATTTTTGGTGTTGTTTCCATGGCAACAAAGTAGTTCCAATGAGTGCCAAAATCATCCAACACCTGTATATAGTGGGCACCTACATTGATATTAAAATATAATAATTCTGAGTTAAAGCATATCCAAACAGTTCACCAAAACCCAAAACTGGATTTTTTCACCTTTTTATTGTTTCCATGGTAACGGTAGCCATCTTGAACCATTTCATGCTTCCTGCAACACTTCACATGGGGGTCCTTAATATAGTAGAGTTCCATCAACATTGGTCCATTGGATTTCGAGAAATCGCCTGGACAAAATTTGTTGCAAGAAAAATAATAACTAGATTTGCCATTGCAAGCAATAGCGGATGGCACCCTTCCCCCATTGCCAGGCGAGTGGCAGTCATTTGGAAAATTTCAAAGTCAAAGAGCGTTTTTACACATGTTTATTAACATTGTTGTAAAATTTCATCTCGTTTGGATCATTTTGAAATTTTTGAAATTTTTGCTGTATCCATGGAAACGGTGGCCATTTTGAAATTTCCAAATTCAAAAGTCAACTCTGCTTATGCCAGTGACCATTTCTGTTAAGTTTCATCCAGTTTGCAGGATTTTTATTTATTTTTTAATTTATTTACCTTTTCGCATTGTTTCCATGGTAACTACAGACATTTTTGAAATTCCAACTCCAAATGCGACATCTTCCAATGTTGCTGATCGTTACTGTGAAGTTTCATGAAGTTTGGAGCATTTTGAGATTTTTGAAATTTTTCGTGTAGTTTCCATGGCAACAAAGTAGTTCCAATGAGTGCTAAAATCATCCAGCACCTGTATATAGTGGGCACCTCCATTGTATTAAAATATAATGATTCTGAGTTAAAGCATATCCAAACAGCTAACCAAAAACAAAAGCTGGATTTTTTAACATTTGTTCCGTTTCCATGGTAACGACAGCCATGTTAAACCATTCCATGTTTCCTGCAACTCTGCACATGGGGGTCCTTAATATAGTAAAGTTCTATCAACTTTGGTCCTTTAGATTTCGAGAAATCGCCTGGACAACAAAGTGTTGAAGAAATAATAATAAGAAAAAAAAGAAACGTAGAATAACAATACGTCACCCCAACTCCGTTGAGGGTGCCATAATAAGAAAAAAAAAGAAACGTAGAATAACAATACGTCACCCCAACTCCGTTGAGGGTGCCATAAATATCAGGTGAGCGACACAGGCTCATCAGAGATTTTAGTTATTACAATTATGCTTAGTTTCTGCGCGATACATGATGTCCTTTACGAATATGTTAGATTGTTGTATGTTGATTTTGGTTGGTTACAGTCTGATTTGTTTCCTGCTGGCATTTGCTTACTGTACATTTATAGGTTTCAAACATTTCGTATTGCTAATTACACGCAAGTGAGTGACTAATGGCAGAAGCTATTGTTTGATAATTTGCTGCTATGTGTTCAATAGATGCTACAACCATGAGGGTGTTTAATTTTTTTTAATTGTGATGTAGTTGGACGGAATAGTCGCAGTGGTGTTGTTGTAATTGACTGGCAAAACAATGGGTGGTACTGTTGTATTGAATTGCTGCAGCACAGATGTAACTGTACAAATTACATGTTGCAACATGCAATCCAAATATGCCTACAATTTACTTACTCCTAGTTGATGTGTCAAATAAAGTTTATGAATAATATATAAAGTTGAGATATAATTAAAAAATCAAATGGTGTATTCTGTTATTTAAGAACACGTTTGTGCTCTTTACTCGTATACTTTGCTCACACTGGCAACATTGTTACCATTCTTTTTTCTCCGAAATTATGTAATTGTATTTCTCTAATCTCTGTTCAGCATTACAATGTGGGCTTTATTTTTCTATGAATATGTGCAGTGATAATTGAAGCAACAGAGGGAATTCTTGATATCTTTCACATTTGCAGCTTTATTATAGATAGGACAACTTTGCCTTAAGTAGCCGGACGATTAAAATTAGTTTCAAATAAATTAAAAATTGTAAACAACCCTTACATGTGAAGAACTTCTCAATAAAACGTTTATGGTGTACTGGTGCTCATTTTAGTAGTGCATGGTGTAATGGTGTAATGGTGTAATGCAGTAATGGTGTTCAAGAATAAAGTGCATATTTTGACCTATGGGGTAGGGTGCATGAGAATTGCTTTAAGGTGCATAATAAAAGTTGCATTGTTTTAAATTTCAGTTCTATTTATAAAATGTTTGAACATCCAATTTCATCTATCATTCTACTTGAATTATTGGAAATTTAAATGATATATAGGATTTCAATTGCAAAGGACAAAAGTGGATGATGTATGGTTTTTAAGCGGTGATGTGTGGTGTATAGTGTGTAGGGAATGTCATATGCTGTATGATATATGTGGCATGGTATAAGCAGGTAACAACTCTGTACACCCCGGTCTTAGGTTACAGATATGTGGTTGAGCACCCACAATTATTGCTAACCCTGCCATATTATTTATGTGTCTACCTGCCTCAAGCCAGACATCTGTTAATATTGTTTGTAGTTCGATAATCGTCATATTTGTTTTTTTTTTGTTAATTGTTTTGTCATATATCATGCCGTTGATTTTTTTTATTGGTTTTGAAATATACTTAGTATAAGCAATTCTGCAAAAGTTACAATGTGAGGTTTTATTTTCGCTTATCATGGGTAAGTTTGTACATTTGATGTTGAAGTTGAGTTTAATCGAACATTAAAATGTGCTATAAATTAAGTTTTTTACACACGGTATATTTAGATATTGACATTTATTCATATTATTCTCGAATATTTAACTTTATGTTCTTCCATTACATAATACTCAAATCATCAACACAAAAATTCAATCTTATTTGTTTAATGAATTGTACACCTTGAAAGCATTTGATGATTCAATCTTACAGAGATTGGCACACGAAAAGAGAAACAGAGCTTACAATATATCTTTGTCATTTTCTCAACACTGCTTAATGTGATATTAGCAAAGGATTGTTCAGGTATGTTTAATTAATGATGCATTTGTTTATTATCATTTTCCACGTCATTCTCTGTAACCAAAAACTAAAAAATCATAAGATGTTCTCACTGGGCTGAAGAACCAGTTGGTGCCCTTGCGCTTTTTTCTGGCCGAGTTGCTGTGTTTTTTAACATATCCCTTTTCTATTGACTGAACATGGTAAATACACATTTCCGCACGGGTATATACTCTGTCACAGATGTATTTAAAATACGTTCTATTTAATTTTTGTTCTTTTTAATCAAATATATCATTGAATAAACAGTAGTGGTAATGAACTTGAGGGCATTTGATAACCACTTATAAAATCGATCGAACCATTAGATTAGGATAAACAATTGATAATATCAAGCAGAACGGTTTGCGTAGTTTCGCAAATATAGGGAGGAATATTAAAAAAAAGTTGTGTGGCGCTAATACGCTTCCGTAGAATTCTAGTCAAATTTTGTACGATTTGTAATGTGTACAAATGTATGCTTGGACGATCTACAATTTGTACAAAGTATAAATACAAATTATGATTTGTACAATTGTTTTGTGCAAATTTTAAATTGTACAAAATGATAACTTGCACACAACTCCTTTCAACAATCTTTTCACCAAAGAAAAGATCAATGTGTTTCAAAAGAAGTATTTTAGTGATCTTGAAAAAAGCAAAGAAAGTTGATAAAAGTAAAATGTATGATCGGCAGCATTCTAAATGCCTTATCTTAATAATTGATAGCATTAAGCGGTTGCTGAAATTGAATTTGCCATTTTATATTTTAGTGTCATGGCACTTGACGACAGTACCGATATTTTATGGCGTTGACATACAATTAAAATGTATGGCGACAGGTAGTAGTGACTGTTTTGGGTCGAGAATCTTCAAATGGATTGGAGGTCCAGAAAAAGAGGTTATATCGTTTGATATTCGTGTTTTTGACCGCAAAAAATACAATGTGATCCATGATAAAGGAAATTATTTGCTTGTAATAAAAAATGTCACAGCGACAGACCTGGATGTGTCTTACGCTTGTCACTGTGGATTTTACAATTCGACGAGCATATTAAAAAATGTTTCAACAACATATCCTGAAGACAAGGGTATGTGAAACTTAATTCACCAATTTTATATAATGTATATGGGTATGAGTAGGCTCTAGCAATTTGAGAGGGTCACCATAGAACTTATTCTGACCTTTGATTAACCTTGTTTAATACTAGTATATGCAAATATATTTACATGGCCTCGTCAGTTAACAAAGTGTCAAACTACTATGTTCTTCCTTCCTTTAAAAAAGACACATGATCATTTTACCTAGATGTGTTATCTTTTTGGCCATTTAAGAAATTCTTGATATCTATTAAAAAAGCTGAAGACTGTAATATTTTCAAAGATTGAATCAGTCGATAAGAAACCTGTTTGTTAGACGAGACATCATTTTTTTGTTAATCCATGAAGAATAAGTACTCAAAACTCTCTTTAGAAAACCTTAAAACTCGACCCCACAAACAGGTTGTGTATTATATAATTATTGTAATTTTGTAGTATTTTAAGACTTCATATAACCTATTATTAAGTCGTGATAAAGGATTTCCAACAATGTTATTGATATATAATTAATCTTTCCATTGGGTTTTCTTAATTTTTATGTCTATATGATTATGTGTTTTTCATGTCAGGTATGTTGTTGTTTTATGTTAACAAAGACATAACTTTGTTGGTAAACATGTGTTTAATTCATTTGTCTTTCGAACAAAAAAAAAAGAGTATCAAATATCAGACGTAATCTCCTTCATTTTCATAACTAATGCTATGTGGTTTGGTGGTCAATGAGATTATCCATACTAGGCAATGAATATGGATGCAAAAACTGCAGATCATCCTTAATTGATGAGAAGAACAAATATCGTGGTTTATCCTACAAACAAAAATACGAATAGCAAAACGTGTCATGCACTGAAAAAGGATTCTAATAAAGTTTAAATAATAAATGAAATTAAAACCTCATTTGCCTTGTACTGTGTTATAACCCGCAATACACTATTTTGTAAAAAAAAAATGTAAATGAATTGACTAATTATGTCTGCAATTATCTCAAAAACAACTATCACAATAACCAAAGACACAAACTCACAGTATTGAAAGTTTGATTTCAATGAACAGAACAAAAACGATTTTATTGATGTATAAGCTCTTTGCCATGTTAGAAAAAACATTAGTGTTCATTTTCATTTGTTTGTAGATATAATACGTTATTTTGTTCTCGTTTTGAGTTTGAGTTTTCATTTTAATTGTAGGAAAGACACAAAATGTGTCTAGTATTGCTGGTTTAGTTGCTGGTGGAGCAATTACGTGTGTACTAGCTATCTCAATTGGATATATACTATACAAAAGAAGAAACAGAAATAAAATTGTAAAAGGTAGAGTTATAGTCATGGAAATATGAAAGTATATTTACCCCCTAACAAAATTACTCTCAATATTAGAAATTAAACATTACATCACAGAAATCAAACAGATGAATTTATAAAAAAAGTAAATTTCTTTATATCAAATTAAACTTTAGTTTAAGTTTGAAGTTATATATTTTAATATTTTTCATCAGAAGTAGCATTCGGTTTAATTTGCACATTATAGAGTCAAACTTATCAATATTTGAGGTACATTCACTTTACATAATCTATCTCCGAAACATAATTTAACAAGAAAAATAGGCTAGTTTAAATTATGCATGTAAAAGAACAAGGTATTAGTTAAAACTACTCCCTCTTTTGACGAGTACAAATGTAACACATGTGTTTTTACATGTAATGAAATACGTCGTATAAAACTTCATTATCAGTTCATTGTCAACCCTGGTAACATTTTTAAAACGCTAGATCCAATTTATGTTATTATTCTATCTTTGATGCATATTTACATAAATTGAATTGACTTGTTTATTTTATCACTTTTCAATAAACATAAGTAAATCATTTTCCATTTTAGCAGGATCAAATGAGGCGGGTACCCATGAAACTCTAATAATGGTTAACCCAAGAATAGCACAGAGGATATAGAAATATGAAGAATTTGAATTATGTGAAGATACCATAAAGGAAAACAAAAGATTTTACAGTGTTAAGAATAAATCTAGTACTTCTTAAAAAAGCTGAACTTTCAATATGAAAAATGCAACATGACAATATCTACCAAATACTACACGTATAATTCTAATATTACTACTTAAATGTTAGTCGCATGTTCATGAATGTTTTACGTTATGTCCTTAATATTGGACACTTGATAGGGTATACAACTTTCAGGCTTTTTCATGCACATTTCCTAAGTCAGAAGACTGTTGTTGTTTGGCTATTGTTTGTTAGTGTGGTTATTTTGTGTTTCTCCTTTTCCGCTTTAACGTAGATTTGACCATTGGTTTTCCTGTTTGGATTAAGGTATTTGAAGGAAATATTTAAAACTATCGACTTCAACCTCGAGAAAGCCGCGAACGTCACAAATTTATTAAGGCTTTAAATTCCATCGGTTTCATAAGATTATGTTTGGTGACGTGACCTGAGAATAATTTTTCACATATGTGTGAAAGGTTGCATTTATGTAAAATATAGAAAACGCAATTTTTTTTAGTTCAAAATATAGCGCTGTGTGACATATTTTAAATATTTATATGTCCGAATTAAGAGTTTAAACTAATACTTAAATTCTGCACTACCCCTCTCTACACTTTGGGTCTTTCCCAGAATTCAAGGCGGTCGCTATATATGTTTATTATCTTGGTAACATTTCCAAGTTAAGTCTCTATGAGATGAAATATAAATATCATATCTAGGAACCAGTTAGTCAACACAACAAAATATCTATGAATGTTATATATCTCCCCAAAAGGAGGCGTGGTTTGTCAAACTGCTGATTGTTTACAAAGTGCAACCTATAGTAGCCCAAGCGTTTAAAACAGATAGTGCGGTTTTGTTGGACTGTTTTTGAAAGGCTGTTCTAGTCATTGTTTTTAAATCTTGTGTTCTTGTATAATTATAAAATTGTGCAATACAATAGCTTAAATATAATTTACATTGTTTTACAAACTAGATTTAGAAATAAATGTTTAATAATCACATATAATTATGTTGACTATGCTTATTCAACAATATGTGGTCCTACAGCAACATAGTCGTCTTTTGGTTCTTTCATAAGTTCTTTTGTCTATAAATACTACTGTTCCTTCTATATTAATTTCTTGATAATTATTGAGGTCTTGAACTTGTCTTAAGTTACAGAAAATATATGATTTTTTACCAATCCAATTTAATCAAGGCTTAAAATATATGGTAAAGCTTTTTAAAAGTCTTTGTGATTATACACAAGCTAGTACATTTATATCAATATTTAGTAACATAATTAATGAATGAAAACGAGTCATCATTTTATAAATTAACGAAACTGCATCTGTTTGTGAATTGGTCATTCTTCCCACGTCAATTCTATTGGACACTTTAACCATTAAATTGTTTAGATGATTCTAAAATTGACTATAAAGTTCTGTTATGTAATTCTTAACATCATTATCACAGAAATTAATTGATTGTATAATTTGTTTTATAGTTCTTTAGCTCTAAGTCTAAATGTATACCAAATTGCAATGCATATTTTGGTGCTGAATTTGATATGAAATTACAGACCAAACAGACACAGTCACTGAAAGGAATACTCTTTAATGCTTTGGTTCAAAACAGAAACTTTTGATATTTCCACTAATTAATTAATGTTGAATCAGTTTAAAATATCATGTTATAATTTCAAAGTCTGCAAAACTAAAAAAACAACATTGATAATTATTTGAAATTGATTCTTATTATATATGTAGCATCGCATTAGCTTACTGAATAAACATTCTTGTTTATTTTAGAGTTCATTCTCTTCCCTCATTTTTTTATTTACTTGATTATCAATATAAGGAATGAACCAATCGTTATCTGCTGTCACCATAATAAACAATTCTGCTTCTTCTTTAGCCGAAATTCTGAGAGTTTTTGTGTTAATTTGTTATACCTAGAGCAAACAAACAAATTATCTTTATAAGTTCCAGACGAGACATAAGTTTGCTTTTTTCAGGACTGCTAAGATACTGCTGTCATTTCGTTTTGGTTAATTTTAAATTAAATGCTGAGTTGCATATTCACATGTCAAAAACATCCAATAATGAAACAAATGAGAACACGACGAAAATAAAAATCAATTGTGTGTCCATAAGAAGATAATAATACAAACAACAATTATCACAGAAAACTAAAGATTGAACATCGTGAGCTTTACTCAATACAAAGATTGAGCTCAGTTACTCCGTAGGCTGTAGCTGTTCCTATAATAGGAAACGTCATGTTTTATCTTTAGAGATAATTTGGTGAAGTTTCTGTGAATAAAGCATAACATTAGCACTCTCGTATATATCTCAAAGCTAAAAGTACTAATCACCCAAACTTAAAACCGATAGTACATAAACGTGCAACATGGACAAATATACAAGCTGGAAAAGGAGAAAATAATTAATAACAGAAACAACACTGATATTGAAATATGTATAACACAGAAAAAAGAAAAAAAACCACTACGTCAAATCGAACCTTTCTTTTTTAATACTCGATGGAATGAACAATTGTTTAAATACCTCATATGCAATATGATTTCCGATAAGTTTGTCCATTTGAAAAGAAAATTTGTATTTTAATAATGTGTCAATTGTGTTTTCAAGATTATCATATAAATAACAACATTTGTGAAGATTGCAATTGAGACTCCCAACTAACAAATGAAATAGAAGTTTACAACTAAAGGTCACCGTACGACCTTCAATTATAAACAAAACCAATACCGGATTGAAAGGAGTAGGTCCGGTAAGGACCGAATTTGGCCTAAAATTTCAGGTTCATCAGACGAAACACTTTGAACACTTTTTAAACACTTAAGTGTCTATTTCATTTTGATTCAATTAGTTTATGTGAAAGATTTTAACTAATTTAGTTATTAAAAGCGCTCCGATTCAAGCTAAAATATGAAAAGTTTACCAAATATGCCGAAAAATGTAACTTTTCAGATGTTTTTTGTCAAAAATGAAAGTGGCCACATCCGTGTTAATCCTCAACCTTTATATATGTCATGTATTATCATCAAATACAACTTACGTTTCAATATTAAGGATGAACACGAATGCGGCCACTTTCGTTTTACACGGAAACCGTCTAAAATTTAACTAAAATGCTAGAATTGTGAAGATTTCAGTAATTTAGCATGACTTAATGGTGCTAGTATCCGATATATGTGCATTGTATTGTCATAAACAGCACATATTTGTTAAGCAGAAGCATTCTGCTGTTCAATAAATAACGAACAGTTTACATTTTAACAATTTTGTAAAACCGCTAAATTTTTGGGCCAAAAAGGGGTTTTACTAGACCTACTCCTTTATCAAGGATCTAAATAGCTGATTGATTATGATTTACATTTGTTATAAGATATATATCAAGGATAATATTGATAAAATATATAGCCTGATTATTTAATTTGTAATGGTTCTTTATTTGCTTCCTCATGGATACCACAAAAAGGATAGTATGCTCTTTGCACATCCTGCTGTAACTATTGTAACAGTTAGATCAGGTGTTGATGAATCATCTCAGAAAAAAAGATCATTACATCCTGTTATACCACTATGAATTGCTTGAAATAAAGATCGAAATTTATATTCAATTCATGAAACGGACTATATAAAAAAACTGCAATATTCCTGAATTGGTACAGGACATTTTAGGAAAAAAGGATTGTTTGAATCTGGTTTTATTACTAGCCAAACTTCCCGCTTAGGCCCGAGACCACAGTTGTCGTCACTTGACTTTCATTGTCCACGAGTATAGTCCCTAGTGTAGATAGTGTGTTACTTGACAATTTTGTTTAATACACCTTCCAAATTTATTTCTTTATGTTTTATGCCTCAAATTACAAGAAGGGGGTATATACACTGTCAAAATAATTTGGGTCCAGAATTTTAAAGTAAAGTAGTGATTTGGTCCAGCTCAAAAAGGTTAAAAATTAGCACTTTGGAAGCTGTCACAGATTTCAAGACCCCCTAAACATAAAATTGTCCATATTTTGAGTTAGAGCTGATGAAGTTTTCTATATTTTTGATATAGGTTGTCCCAAAAGTAGTATAACACATTGTAAGCATTCTATGAAGAAAGCGCAGGTGGGATTTTTAAATTTTCATTTATTGTCTAAAAGAAATGCACCACGAAATAATTGTGGTCTCGGACCTTATGGCAATGTTCAAAATACCGCTAAAATGACAACATTTCGTGACAGGTGTACAGGACAAATAAACCCAAGAACATTCTGGACAGGATATTAAATCAATCAGAAAGAAATTGAAATGCAAACTATAGAAAGAAATGAAAATAAAAGTCGGCCAATATTTTAAGTCAAACATACCTGACAGAATACTTTAATTAGTCGTTTTTGTAACAAAAGATGAAAATTCACCCTCTTACTCTATTGTTTATTTGGGATCGGCATGTTTTCAGCTTTACCTATTTTACATCTTCAAGCAAACACACTGTTTTATTCTTTCTTTGCATAATTGTTTGTCCAACCTTGATCTGCTTGATAGATGAATATTAATCTATGTTGATCGATTTGCTATATTTTGGCTGTCAGTTTTTATTTGTGAATGAAACCGGAGTGCTAGAACAACAGACTTTTATTAGAAAGAAAAATGACAATCCTGATTAGTTGAACTCCCAATCACAGTTTTGACAAGCCAGTGGTACAGTAGATAAAGTACTAACACCAACCGGCAACCAAGGACCGTATGCAAAATATAAGATGGTACACCTATTTATTCATTATATATCAATGAGACATAAGACATGAAGTACACAGACTGCTTTGGTTTTTGGTCACTACAATTATTTTTATTCATTTTGAGAATGAAATGTGTATTGTATCCGATGGAGAGTTATTTTTGTATGCATCAGTATATGTTTTCGAAGTCCAATCTGAAATATCTTTGAAACGATTATTCAAAGAAGTTGTGAAAAGCTTCTTTATTTTTTACGCTAAGGCTTTTGGCAGCATTATGAAAAACATGTTTAGACGAAAGTTGTATAATTACTGGGTTTTATGCTTTGTGCGATTTTCAAATATTACTCTACTGAAAGTCTTATTATACATTGAGGTGCTTAGATACTTGCGTGATTATTTTAAAACAACTAATTGTTGTTTGTAAAAAAGTTCCATTCTTATACTTTGATTTACGATTGCCCAATCCTCTGAACTAAGCTATCACGTCGATTAAGATAAAAGCTTAAATGAAGCTCTTGGACAAACGTACTTTTCAACACAGGACACATCAGTGCCGCTCAATTTTCGGCAAGCTGGAACGTGTTTGTTTGACAAATTAAGTCAAATGAGTTGTGATGGCATTGATTTCATAGTATGTTAAGAGAAAGATAATTGACATTGACACGAGACCAGGTTAATGATATATTTGATTAATAAATCAATCACAAATAGCATCATTTGATATTAAAATTTACTGGACTACTGCCACCGTTCCTCCCTGAAACATTGATGAAAGGGACATTAATCAAGCTAATCACATCTAATAAAATTTAGAATGGAATTGGGGAATGTGTCAAAGAGACAACAACCAGACCAAAGAGCAGATAGCGGCCAAGGCCATCAAAATGCATCGGGAAATTTCGGCGACAGTAGGCGTGCAACAGCTGGCTCGTAAACAAAAATTCTCATTTAACGTGTACAATACGATATGTACGCGGAAAACCAGAGACCAAAGGTAATGTTTCAGAACATTTCTAACCTTTATATTCCTAAAAACATTGAGACAATTATCTTAATCCTTTATTTTCCTATCATCGACACAATCTGGACACGTTTTCTTATTTTAGCATCGGAATGTTTTGTTTTACTTACAAATTGGTAACGTAATACCACTGAATTAATAACAAGAGATTTTTGATTTTTTCATTCATTGCAATCAAGTTGAGCTTGCTTGCTTGTAGGTCATATTTCGTTGAAAATTTTGTATGTATTGTTGTACTGATCAACTTCACTGCTTACAGTTCATACATTTATCATGAAGTGTATTGATATACAAAAGTCAATAAATGGCTATAGATACTGTAACAAGTGAGACATATCGGCTATTTTAACTTACTTTCTTTTTGTGAATGTTATTCGCTATCTAATTTAGTTTGTTCAAAACTGGAAAAAGAATCAAAATGGATAAAAATCCTCTTTAAATGGAGATGACTTCTAAAAGGAGTCAGATGAAATTTTGGCCATGTTTTTGGTGATTTTCTTGTTGCTTACTGCTTGATTCTAAGGTGCAAGCCAACAATTTACTAAATACATGTATTTACATTTGGGGACAACTTCTCAAAAATAAGGTGTCCGATTTTTTCAAAATTCCATATGTGATAGATATAAGCCGAAAAATGCATTTCCCCCCTCTGTCGGACAGCGGTCAACATTGTTGATAAATCATATTCGAAGAAATATCTAGATGACGTTTGGTAGCATTTGGCTCATTAATTATAGAAGGTTTGAAAAAGGTATGGCAAGTGATTGCTTAATTATTTAATTATATTTATTATTTAAGAGTTATATCTGTTTGATTTCAACCTTTGAAATTTGACGTTAATAAAAATGTGCAAATAAATTTTCAAATCAATAATATGATAAAAGCCCACTTGCTATTGAAAAAATAATTATCATAATTTTGAAATTGTTTCCCATGATTTAAGTAAAATTACAAGTGTTTATGTTGATAATTTCCTTGAATAAATTACAAAAAACAATAAAGAAAAATCCTTTACAACAAATTTGGAACATGTAAGGAACACAAGTATTGATACCCTTATTACTCATTCTATTTTGGCATTATGCTATTCTAGGAATGACTTTATATGTTGTGTGTCATTGAACTATTTTTTTTGTCTATGACGCAATAACTGTAAAAAATGTGGTACAAACTGGATGACCAGCATTACGGGCTGATTAAAAGTGTACATCACATTTTTATAGTTATTTGAAAAGACAAAATTATATTACATTCATTCATTGTAATTTAAGGAGTAAATCATGAAAAAACCATTTGGTGACGTCATGGTCACACGACAAAATTATGTCTATGAGCTGATGGACAAAAAAACGGTGAGCCAAACAGAAGATGTGTTATATCCAATATATAATAATTCTCTTTCAAAAACTCTTTTGGCCTACCTACATTAAATTTTTCATGTTGAATGTTCAATAAAAAAGCAACTTATATAAGTCTGTACTATCACATAAACTTTGATAAATAACAGATATTTATATCGAATATTATATACAGTAACAATAAAAACACGGAGATTCATAGCACAAATAAAGGTAAAAACTGAAGCTGCTAGTCAAAAGTTTGTTTTAAATTTTCATTTTTACCTATATTATATGTGCTACATGTAAGTGCTGTATCGTTTGCTTTCTTTATTAAGTGTTTTTTTTTAGATGAAAAGGGTGGACACTTCATGACTATACAAAATGTATATATCTGTATGAAATTTTATCTTTTTCTGTTTTTTTTGTTCACATTTAGATCTTTGAATAAAATCAAATGATTGAATAAGATAGAGTTCCAAATCATACAGCAACTCTGTTTAAAGGTAATTAGTGCTCAATAGTAACGACAATTATATTTTTTTAGTTGTTTGAAACCTTTTTTTTTATAACAAACGTCCATAACTCTTCACATAGACTTGTTAAAACAAACATTAAAGAGAAATTGTAGCTTCATTGTCATGTGTAGATGTCTGTACAAAATCCGCAATATACCAGTCATGAAATATTCATTCTATTGTTGATCGTGGATAAGGATTTCCTGTTTCCGCCATTTATTCTGTACTTCCCATTTTTCGATTTCCTTTCTGCATTGTTTTCCTGCGAATTCAAAATTATTTTCCATCATATATATGTCATTGAGTGTATGTCCTATAAATTTTATATTACGTCCGAAATTGATATTGATTATTAGAAATTGTTGTGTGAACTATAACAATGAGTGAATACTATTTGCAATTGATGAAATCAAGCAAACGATTGTTCAGTTGTTTTGAATAATAAAAATCTGTCGGATCATTGTGAGAATTTGTTTTCAGCAACGATCTCATATATTCCAATATCAGCTTATTTATGAGAAATTGGTAACCACACCGAGTCGATCCTCCGATTCAATTAAATTGTTTCCTAGAGCAATATTCAGTTTTTCTATCATATCCTTTTTAAAAGACACTGGGATTTCAAATTCGCATTGCTTTATTAGCTTGTATTCTCTGTTGATTGCGCTTATACTTTCAGTATGATGTAGATTGTTATATATACTTTGAATGACAAATAAACTAAAAAAAAGTATCATTTATAGATCAGGAGATGCTCTTATTTTCTCTAGTTTGTTAATAAAACTAGATGACAACTGGTTTGATAAAATAATAAATATATTGTGCAATTCTGTCTAAGCGGATATTACATAAAGATACAATGGGCCTTCCTTTAACTTTAATGTTTTGTAAACAGTTCTTATCAACTTTGATCTTTTCTCTACCATTTTTATTAATTTTATAATGTTTTGAAAGGGAGGGTGTAGCGGTGGGCTTAGGTAGTTCCAACATGGATTTAACAAAACAATCCTTTATGTCATTAAAAATGATTGTGTTTGTCACACGACACTAAATGATCGGTACCGAAAAAAAAACGAGTTTTTGCCATATCAATAGGTAAATAACTTAATTCATTGTCTACATCGACTATCGACTGCATGTGGTGAAAACCTGATTTTTATCAATGGGTCCGTACAAGTGGTAAGTTTAGGTGTAGAGTACACTTACACCACAGCGTTTTTGTGTACACGAAAAATTATTGTGTTGATAATCCAGGATCTCCGTTGTGTGAGATTCATAAATTGTTTGATTGTTGTATATTGTCATTTTTCTGATTCTATTTTGAAATAGAGTTTTTATGTCAAGAACACGTTTTAAAGAAACGGATGAAGTTGTATGCGTTAGATACAGGTAACAGTCGTATATCCTGTTCAAAAGTCATAAATCGATTGAAAGAAAACAAATCTGGATCATAAACTAAAACCGAGGGCATCACATCAACTATATATAAGAGGAAAACAACGAAACAACAGAACACTGATGAGCAACAAAAATCAATCAACAATGCAACATACATAGAAACGAATTATTAGAAAATAACTTCCATTTTCCTGACTTGGTACAGGACATTTTAAGAAAAAATCGTCGGTTTAACTTATTTTGTGGCTAGCTAAACGTCCGTGCTTTATGACAATGTTGAATAAACCGCTGAAATGACTACATGACATGACGGGACCGTCCGTCATCAAACAGATATTCGCATATCATTTTATCGGCTAGTTCGTTGGAGTTATTTTTTAAAGTTTTCTTTGCATTTTGAAATCTTTGACTAGGAATGAATTTATATATAGTTCTTTCGCTAGAACTAGCATTTTAACATAACAAAGGTTTTTTTTTTAAATTTAACATATTTCTAAGACTTTTGTAGCTTTTATATATTTTCGTTTTTATGTTATGTGCATATGCTGTATCAATATTTAAAAATAGAATTTCCAATTTTGCGTTTCTTGTCCCTACCTTCTAATTTTGTTAGCAGACATTTGTCTTGAAGTTAGTCTATTTAATGTGTTGTTGTGTTTATTTGTAAGCAAAAACTTAATAAAACAAAAAAAAATAGTTACAGTGTTTGAGTAAGTTTTATCACCGGTAATTTTGTGTTTGTCACTTTCACTTTCCGGAATTTTTTAAGAAGAAAAAAAGATTCTTGATAAATATGCTGATTAAAGTATTTGTTGAATAGCTTTTAAATTCTAGTTAATAGCCGAATGCTAGTGTGACTCTGTTAGTTATAATTTATTTCTATATAAATCTCTATTTTTAAATGTGTATTTTGTCAAATTGCGATAAAATCTCATCGGAAATTAATAGTTATAATCAATTCTTGTATTGAATGAGGTGTTTCCTACTTCCTTTTGGCTAGTTATTATAAATTGACGCTTATTTACAACTGAGTGGAGATAAGAAACATGCATATGACTATGTGCTGTGCTGTGTTAGTTGGAGTAAAAAAACGTGTCATCCGACAAAAAAGAGATCAAAGCTTGGGTTAGATTGGCTTATGTATGAGTACCTTGTGTTTTACTGATCTACATCATTCTATGACCCAAGAATTTAATAATTTTTCATTCATCAATTCATGTAATTATAAAATATATCAAAAATAGAGACAAGCAATGCAGAATTATTACATTTAAAATAAGAATATGATGTAGAGATAGTAATATTCTAGGAAAACATTGATTATATTCTCACATCTAGAATCTCTTATCTGGTTTCTAATAATTTTAAAGTGATTAAATATCCGAGCCGGACGCGATCAAAGATTTATAATACTGTGGATTCATTTATTTTCGTGGGTACCAATTTTCGTGGAATTGGTTTTGCCCAAGGATGCATACAAGCCTATGGAAAATTAGTATTAGTTGATCATTGAATCATGTGGTTTACCTGTTTTTACGAAACCCACGAAATTTGGAATCCAACGAATAAAAATGAATCCACAGTGGAATAACAAACCAGAAAAGAAAAAAAAAATGGCTAAATATAGTCATCATGTATAATATAAATCCATGTTATAAGAGAATGCTTTCAATATCTATTACGAAAATTCCGACCACATGTAACAAGAAACTTTTCAATGTTCCTTAAAATTGTCACCTTTATACCAATAATCATACTGTCGGTCTCTTCCTCTGAATGATCATCTGTGGTTGTCTACATTGTTCTTTAGACGGTTACTTCTTTAATGCATTTTCCTTAATTTCTCGGTTTCTGTCGTTTGTTTAACAAGTTCAGTTTCTCCTACTCTCTCCCTTTTTCACGTCAAAATTACAGTTTTTGTTTAATGTTTTCAATATCCGTTTCATTGGTGTTTTTTCCCCAAGTCATCTTCATCCATAGCTTTAAAATTTTTCTGATGTTATTAACATGAGTACAGGTTTCTCTCCACTTTTGCTCGCAGTTTGAATGTATTTTTTTCAGAAAAGTCATTGTCGGCTTTTATCATGAGTTCTCGAAATTCAGTTATTATTTATCTATTGAACTTCGTAACGGTCACTCTAAAGAAGAGTCCTTGTAAGTGGAAATAAGTTTCGTACTAAACAATGCTTTCTGAATCGTGGCGTTTCTAAAGTCCCTTTTTAGCGTGCCGTGTAGTCTACCCTTGAAAGTAACTCGTCAACTTTTCCTGTATAATCTATAACTTTGTGATAAGTTATATCGTGCCCCAGGTTAAGAAGATTTAATTCTATTGGTATTACTTGGTGTTGAATTGTTTAACAAAACATTCTGTCTATGAACCAATCCCACCTATTAAACTTACTAAGACCATTGTTTATAGGAGATTTTATTTCTTGTCCGTATACAATTTCTATACCTACTTTCAAAGTTTTGCTACGTATAAGTTATATGCATTTATACAGAATCAGAATGAAACAAAAAATAATAGTAGTAGAATATGGAAATACGTGAAAGGTTGTGAATAAGGAAATCATTACAAACAGACACATAAAACAGATGATTCAAAAACAACTTTAACAGACAATTATGTTTTATTTATTTCGAAACATAGCCGTTATCTAATTTGATTGTTCCTTTCATCAACTTTTCCCCTTTACACAAAAAGACATATTTTGCATTTTTCAGCATACACATTCCTCTGATTCTGCCTTGAGTATGTTTTTTTTTATGAATATCTGGTTTATGAGTAAATAAATAGAGATTAATACATGGCCTTTTCCATATCAGCCTGGGTATCATCCCGAGACCCCCATATCAGCCCGAGACGGAGTTGAGGTGCTGGTATGGGTCGAGGGATGATACCAAGGCTGATATGAAAAAGGCCATGTATTAATCGCTTTATCATATACTTCCGACAATAGTTTATGTAAGGCAAATAAACAAATGCAATTACTAAAACAGTCAAAAAACTTTACAAAGAAGTTAAATTATGAATCAAATATATTATAATTGTCCAACAACAGCATCACTACCTTCATATATATTGATGGTAACATTTCCTATAGAAGCGTTTTGAAACATTGAAAATATGGAAGAGTTTTATGATCATTATTACTCCATGTTTGGTGTAGTACTTCTATAAAATGATTCATAATTGTCAAAGGCATTTGTTATCAAGTACTAAAGATCCCGTAAATTTTGACATCGTCATAAAAATTATCTGACGTCACAATGGAAAAGTAAACAGCCGATACCGGAAGCACCGGAGGTAACTTGCACGAGAGGCACTGTTATGGGTTTTGTGCACGAGATGCAGCTGATATGGGTTATCAGCCCGGTTTGGAAAATTATAGCTTGTATACTCATATCAATGCTAAGTATATGATAAATCGGAATAATACTAATGGTCCTCTCTCTAAAGACCCTCTAATAATGTAAAATCCGTAATATCTTAGTATGTTTACAGAACACATTAGTAGTTATATAACTTTCTTATTGTCCCATTCAACCAGAGTTGCTTTAACTATTTGTTAAATTTCGTAAAGTCTTCATTGGCTTAAAGAGTATTAGTTATTTCCTCATATTCCGTGCTTTCCTGTACATCTACGGTAGCGTATTCATGCACATCCAGTCCACTATGAACAAAACCATGATACAGATATAAATAATCTTCTTCATTTTGAGATCTGTTAGAGTGTAAAGAAGACGACTGGCTAGTATTTGTTTTGCTCAAATCACTTTGGCTGTCACCGGAAGCTGTATTCTGTAAATCTGGTAGAATTTCGGACAATAAAGGTAGATTTCTTGGTTCTTCGTGTACATCTTCTTCGTTATTAGATACTTCTAGCATTTCGATTTCTATAGGTGAGTGTCTTACAACTTCTCTCTGGGGAACTGTATAATTAGTTTGTTTGCATCTATTCCAGATATAAACATGAGCAACAAGGGATATTATGATCAAAACTAAAACAAATAGCACAATGAACACACCATAGAGTATTTGTTCTTTCGCTAAAAATCCTATAAAAGAACGATTTTTTAGTTCAATTTTCTTTCACCCACGAGTTAACGATATGAATATAAAAGATCTTTTATAAAGTGTCTTTGTAATTTTGTTAAATATTGTGTATTTTAATTTGTAGTCTCGTCAGCAGTGCATTTATATGTGAATGTTTGAACTGTTGCAACGTATTTTTAAATGAGATACTTATTGTATTATAGTTATAATTTCATGATAAAACCGAATTGTTTGAAAATATATCGGACATAGAAGGCCGTACCTTGACCTATAATGGTTGACTTTTATAAATTATTACTTGGATCATCATGAGAGTTGTCTCATTGGCACTGATACCACATCTTCCTATATCTATTAGAAGGGAACTAAAATTACAATGAAACAAAACAAAACAACGTGCATTTCCGATTTAATCCTAAACAGGAACGCGTAAATCAATAACAAATGAAAGCAATATGGTAACATTTTTAGTTATAGGAAAGTTTGAATACTTGGTGCTTCTTTAAAGAACAAAATATACCTTTTACAGAAATTCCTGAATGCGGTGGTACTGAATCTGTAATGGTTTCGCCGCCGTTATCTGTAAGTGTATATCATATGTGATGTCAAAAGTAAAATGAAGATATTAGAGCATTTCAAATGTAAATTGATCATCAACATAATCATTTACAGCAAAACTCAGAATTTGTAACAGTGGTATTATTTTATCAATTTATTTCTTTATTTCATTATAACAATTTTGATCTGAGCGTCAGTGATGAATGAGTCTTACGTATACGAAACGCTCGTCTGGCGTATCAAGTTATAAGCCTTGTACATTTGATAACTATTAATCATATTGTACACTAGATCCTTTGAAATAAATCAATGTATCGTTTTGTTGTTAAATAAACTGTGGTATTATGTTCAAGCATTTAATAATAAAAACAAGCATCGTATAAAATACAAGGCCAATATATTCTTGTTTCATTAAGTAACACTTAGTACAGATTTACTGTTAACGATTGTGAAAACTTGTAGCTCACAGTTAGAACATATACATTTCGATTGAACTTTAGTACTAGACGAAAATAACAAAAGATACTCAAAGGAAATGCAAACATATTTGTCGAAGAAAATCTGAAATTTCCATGTCAAACAAAAACAACACAAATTCACGAAAAACGATCAAAATACAAATAAACTTCAAGGATAAAGTAAAGACTTAACAATTCGAATCCCGTACATTTTGAAAAAATGAGCTCCCGAAGGGAAAAACGATTCTCCAGCGCATAAATTACCATTAATATCACATTTGATGAAAGGAGAACAGAATTGTGGTAATGCTGATTTGAACATAACTCGTCATCTGTTAAACAGATATTCCATAACAATAAATTAATTTGATATTCCATAACGGTTTACCAATTCCTAATTGCGTTTGAAAGTTATTGCCTTTAACTTCTCGAAAACGAAAAATACATAAATTAAATGCTTTCAAATATATGTTGTAATTGTTTTATTAACAAATGTAGTTAAAAAAGAAACTGATTACCATCCTCCAGCAAAATACATAATAACGGTTACCTTGTACAGCTAGATATATCGTTTCACTTGCTGATCCCTCAGTATTAGTTACACTACATGTGTATGCTCCTGCATCTGATCTGTTCACATTTGTAATCATAATAGCAGTTACACCATGATCCTCTTTTGTCATATCTTCTATTTTTGTCCTGTTTCTGTCATTGCCCACCGCAATTTTTGTAACAATGGAATAATTAAAACCGATATTTTGACAATTTTTTGTCCATAATATTCCAGCATCTAACGGGTTGCTATAATATGAGCATGACACATTTACGTCGTGCCCCACTGAAACGGGTTCTTTCGGCCACAAACATTCAACACGCGGATGATCTAAAAATTGTAAGTCATGATGATAATTCAGAGTATGAAATAGAAATAGACACTTAACAAGTTTAACGGTCAATATTATAAAATGTTGAACCGATAACATGTCTATGATTTCGTAGCAAAGACGCATTATCATTGTATTTAATGTAAACAATTCCTATAAAAAGTATTTTTTTCGCATTTGTGATTTTGCAAAGGAAAAGTTAGGAAAAACTCAACATATACCCTCACGACACTTTCCAAAGAGGACAGCCTGGATAATCATAGGTCTGTTCTATGTTCCTTTGGAATTTAAACCAAAGACGAAGAACTGGGTATTCCATTACTGTATTGAATATATAAACTTCATAAGTGTCCTTACAGATAACGGTATATTGCTGGGTCTTCTAAATGGTCCACGAAACCTCTTTCTAAATTATTAACATCTATTTTATCAGAAATCAAGCCGGGCCCCACAGTTATTGTGAAACTGCCTATGCTAAAGGTGGCGTGAATCAGATATGGATACTAAAATAATTCCTAACTACAAAACCCTTCCCTTTTGACGAATGTGACCTACTTAAATAGACTATTTACCGGATTTGTAATAACGTATGCAACACGACGACGGGTGCCATATATGGAGCAGAATCTGCCTACCCTTTAGGAGCACCTGAGATCACCCCCAGTTATTGGTTGGGTTCGTGTTGCGTAGTTTAGTTTTTTAATATGTTGTATCTTCTGTACTATTATTTGTCTGTTTGTCTTTTTATTTTTAGCCATGGCATTGTCAGTTTATTTTCAATCTATGGAGTTTGACTGTCCCTCTGGCATCTTTCGTCCCTCTTTTAGGTCTTAGACTCAATTTGTTTTCATATTCAACAAGGTTTTTTTCTAAAACTTTGCATTGAGTTTTTCTTTTTTTATTTGCATTCTAGAGTTTTAAATTTCACTCTGTATCCTCATTTAATATACACATGAATAAATGAACATCCTGACCACAATGATATTTCTTCCAGTTTAATCTGTTCGTTTTTCTTAGTTATTTGTGTAAATTCATTTTTCTATTTCCTACATGTTTCTGCTAATCTTACGAAATCAGGATAGAATTCAGAAACGTCATAATTAACTTTTATGGGTATTTTAGAAAATATAATTTCACGGCAAAACAAAAGGTTCAAAACTAAACGAAGAAAAATTATTGGCAGTGCTGATTATTAATCACCAGGTGCTACCTTCAGTCACATACTTATAGATAGAGTGACACTTTTCCTTGCCACTGTAAATGTTATATAAATTTCATTGTTCACATTGGTAACACAAATCCTTGTTCATAAACTCATCAAATCTATGCACTATTATCGTGAATAACAAATCATTGCGAAGAACTTTGATTTTTTTTTACTTACATGGAAATAATTTCTCTTTATAATTGCTTGAGTTTCTCATATCCTGCTTAGCCTTCAATAGCTTTCTATACTATATATACGGTATTGGTTTAAATCGTATGATTTCTGTCCTTGATTTTGGTGGAAGTGGGCAATTGGTAATCATGCCACATCTCTTTATATTCAAATATAGCATTAATTTTATATTATTTTAAGTTGTAGCATGCTATTATAATCTGACTAATCTTGATCTTTGTCTATACGCCTTTTTGTGTTTCATTGATACATATGATGTGGCTCTGTACTTGTACATCTCATCATTGTGTTATTATGCTATGGTGAAGTTTTGTGTTCTTGTCTTTCATTTTTGCTTATGTGCTTTGTGTATATGCCTTTTTGTGCTTCTTTTTTTATGTATTTGTTTGTTTTATGGTGATTAAGATTATGACAAGTGTGATGACTGTTTTATATTGTAGTCCTGTAATGTTGTGTTGTCATTTTAATGTTATATTTCACATGGCCATAAAAGAGGGAAGTTTGGCATGCCACAAAACCAGGTTGAACCCACCATTTTTTACTTTAAAAATGTTCTGTACCAAGCCAGGAATATGGCCATTGTTATATTATAGTTCGTTTCTGTGTGTGTTACATTTTAACGTTGTGTTTCCGTTGTGTCGTTTGTTTTCTCTTATTTTTGAGTGTGAATTCACATTACTATAAGACGTGTCACGGTACTTATTTATCCCAAATTCATGTATTTGGTTTTGATGTTATATTTGTTATTCCTCATAGGATTTTGTCTAATGCTTTGTCCGTTTCTGTGTGTGTTACATTTTAATGTTGTGTCGTTGTTCTCCTCTCCCGCAGTTTTAGTTTGTTACCCCGATTTTGTTTTTTGTCCATGGATTTATGAGTTTTGAACAGCGGTATACTACTGTTGCCTTTATGTACCTATTTCTTTGCATTTTTCCAGTTATGTCTCTTTGTTTTGTTCACATATCGTTGTCAATATAATGAAATATGATGCGGATATCATACAAGTAACAGGTTTAGCTAGCTATTAAACCAGGGGCCTGTTTATCGAAACTCTCCTAAGATCGGTCCTAAGAATTTCTAAGGACAGAAAATAAGATAAAGTCAGGACAGAATTACGATATGTCTCAGCATGTATCTGGAATTTATCTTAGGATAATTCTAGGTAGGATGATCTAACCGCTGTCTTAAGTATTGGCGTATAAGAAAATATAGCCAAAAAAAGTGAAAATATTGTCTCAAATTTAACCATGATTCAAAAAAAGATTAATAATTAGAAAATAATTATTAGTTTTAAATTCAAGGTAATAAATAATTTTCATATTATAATTGTACAATTAAACTGTATGAAACAAATCAAAAGACAAAAAAATGTAACAATTGATTTATATTAGAATTGAACAAACTAATTGTATATAGTTAAAATTAAATATTTAATCAGTAAATCATTATATTCTTGAGTGAGCTTAATTCGAAATGTCATTGTTTTAGATTTTTTTCCGATGCAAAACAACAGACTCTCCCGTGGCGACGTGGAGAAGAGTAAAACTTTGCTTTTTTGGTAAATTGTCAAATGTTCCAACCAATGGTCCCAAACAGAGAGATCGGGATTTAATATGCATTGACGAACTCCCATTTGATTGGTTTTCATTTTCAGGAGGGGGGGGGGGGGGTAATGATGAAATCTTACCGAATAGAGTGACACAAAATTAAAAGGAAGGACTAAGATAACAAAAAAAAAGAATAAAGGGCACAATGTTTTAGCCTAGCCCCTTTTCCTTTCCGCCATATCATTAAAAACCCCAAAGTAAATGCAACCAGTACAGGCCATCATGTTTACAATTTTTTTTTAATCCTAAATGTATCCTAAAGTTAGGATCATCATAAGACCATCTTAAGACAATTGGTATCATAAAATTAGGACAATTCCTAGGATTTTCCTAAGTTACGACATGTTTGATAAACCCACTTAGGACTAAGATGTGTCCTTATTCTACGAGAGCTTCGATAACAGGCCCCAGGTTCAATCCACCATTTTCTGCATAAGAACATGCCTGTACCAAGTTTGAGCTTTTGTTTTTGCCATTTGTTTATATACTTTCTGTTTTGAGTTTTCCTCGGAGTTAACTATTTACTCGTTATAATGGTTCTATAGACGGGTTATATAAGAGCCCAATACTTACATAGAATATCCAGTTTTATGGATTGCTCTAATGAAGTTCTTAACATGTCATGTCCCGCAATGCATGTATATATTTGTTCATTGTCATTTTTGTTTAATGTAAACGAATAATAAGCCCACTCGCTGTCATCCTTATTCATCGTTAGCTTCTTCTTTCCATAATACCAAATTGTTTTACCACGAAGAATGCCTCCTAAGGTATAACATGCTAATGTAAGGTTTTCATTTTCCTTTCCAACAATTCTATTTTCTTTGGTCATATTCACGACTCTTACTTCAAAAGGGGGCTCTGAAACCAGAAAACACACTTTTTTCGTTAGCGTCATCGCAATAAAATAATGAGCTCAAAATCAAGACTCCTTTTTATATTAATAACTAATCTTTTAGACACATACATGCTTTTATAGTTTGACTTATTGATAAATTCTCCATTTTCTGGAAAACAAAATATTTGTTTTCCATGTTTTCGGTGTTTTGTGTAAGAGTTAAATCGTCTAATGAAGAACTTGAAAAGTTGATCCCTTCTAACTTATTGACGTTGCTGACAATTTCAATCTCCTCGTCCGTTGTGAGTTCTAAAACGTCGACGTCCGGCATATTACAGTAATAGTTATACACTGAGAGATAGGTGTATCTGAATATAAAGAATACCCGACACGCCGTATCCCGTAGTATATGTAATAGTAATCCCATGATGACGCGGTGTATTAGTATAATAACACTAAAGGTACCAGTTTTTTTTTTTTTGCACTAAAAGGTACAAAAAGTATAACCAAAGGAGGCCAGAGATTGATCTTACACTAACACGCCAAATCCGAAGGGGATAACTATTTTACATCTCAGCTGTTCTAGACTTTACGAAAAAAACATATAAACTTCATAACACCTAGCTTAGAATGCCATTCAATAACTATAACAGACTTTATATATTACTGTTATATCACTGGGTCTATGCCACTGCTGGTGGACGTTTAATCCCCGAGAGTATCACCATCCCAGTAGTCAGCACGGTGTTGACATGTATATCAATTATATGGTCATTTTATAAATTTCCTGTTACAAAACTATGATTTTTTTTTTTGGAAAACTAGGGATTTTCTTATCCCAGGAAAAGATTAGCTTAGTCGTATTTGGCACCACTTTTTGATATTTTGGGTCCTCAATGCTCTTCAACTTTTTACTTGTTTGGCTTTGCAACTATTTCGATCTGAGCGTCACAGATGAGTCTTATGTAGACGAAACGCGTGTATGGTGTAATAGATTATAATCCTGGTACCTTTGATAACTATTTACTATATTTTGTATATACTATGTACGAGTTCCGGATACAATATTTAAATATGTAAAATTGATATTAAGTATTCAGCCGACCTGGTGTAGAGGTATCATATGCCTAAGGTCTTGAGTTCGATCCCTCGTATAAACACATAATTCCAGAGCTCACAGGTAAATAAAAGAAAAACTTGATAGTAATCGTGTTTTTTCATGACCAAAGCGAAAAATATGCAAATGTTTGCACCTGTCCTAATTCAGGAATTTGATGTACATTGGTTGTCGTCTGTTTAAGTAGTTCATACGTGTTTCTCGTTTCCCATTTTTATATAGATAAGACCGTTGGTTTTTCGTTTGAATGGTTTTACACTAGTATTTTTTTGGGCCTATTATAGCTTGCTGTTCGGTGTGAGCCAAGGCTCCGTGTTGTAGGCCGTACCTTGACCTATAATGGTTTACTTTTATAAATTATTTCTCGGATGAAGAGTTGTCTCATTGGCACTCATACCACAGCTTCCTTTATCTATTATAAGTATTGAATGCTTCTTTAAGTAATTGCATAGGGTTGTAAAAAGCGTTAACCGTGCGTACATTTTAAGAATGAAGCGCTCGCGCTTTATACAAAATGTACTTCGGTCAACGCTTTTACACCCGAATGAATTTACAAAAAGAAGCATTCAGTTTTCAATTGAAATTTAGTGGATTATTTCTACATAGATTTTAAAAGTTAGTCTTTATTCCGCATAATCATTTTGAAAGTTTATTTTTTGTCGATATTCCCGCCAACATGTTATGGAACAATACAAAAGCATGCAGAGAAAAGAAACTCAAAGTAGGGTGATTCCATAGTTGTTATATATCCGATTAAGATTACCCCTAGTAGAACAATGGAGTTGGGATGTAAATCTAACTTACACCCGATGCTTAACCCTATATTAATTTACATTGAATTTAAAATGAAAAAGAACGAATATCATTTTTATTGACAATATCAAAATATGATTATTACATTGTTTTTTTTTTTATTTTAGATAAAACCTCACTAGTTACCTGATTTCAACAAGTAAGAAAATTTTACAAATAACAAAGTTTTGTATATTCCCGTTAATAAATCCATCATGTTCCTGTATGTAGTTGTATATATGGACGGGTATTACACAGACGACATTTTGAGTCTAGCGTTAGATTTGGTAGGAGAGACTTAAGAAAAAGGCAATATTTATAAAACACAAAGTACTTACCTGTATCAGCTTAAAGAAGATAATCATAAATGTATTTTCTATTTTAAGGTTTTATATAAAAAAAAAAGCCTCCCTCTCCCGACCACGACCACCGGACACGTTTAACATACAACGATACAGATTTCATATTAAGGGACCCTCCTTCTATCGGGCCATGCAAAGGGAGGAAATTATTGGGTTTGGAACTCTACCTTTTCTTTTACAATCAATGCTTTAAGAATAGAGACGTAAGACTGGAACCCCCTTTTAATCCTGGTTTTTGGTACATCTTTTTTTTTCAAATGGCTGCATCCTTCCCTGTCAGCTATAATTAATTAGTCTTCATCAATCCAAACATTTATATTTATTGTATAATTAAGACTTAACCAGTTGTAAACTATATGTTTTAATGTTCAATTCAAATAAAAATTCTGTACATAGTCACTGCCATTGTAGAACTAAGGATTTCGTCACACCATGTGGTCAAAATCTATTGTTATTCGTTACAATAGATCTATTCAAATTACACTTGTATCAGAAATAACTATGAAGTATTACAATCGAAATGGAGTGTAAGTGTAAGATCACCACGTTGCCGGAAGCGGAAGGGTGATATTAGTACACTGACACAAATCCTAGCGGTATAACTAATTTTAAATCCAAGCTTTTCTATATGAAAAAAACAACAATATTAACGCTTCATAACATGTACATTGTAGTTCAGAATGCCAAACAAATATTATAATATACTTAATAAATTACTTTATAAGCCCCAATTACAATGTTTAAATCTGCTAAATTAAAACAGTTTGTATCCAGTCAAGAAGAAATCTCTATCTTAAATTTTGATTATAAATTATTAGCCAAAGTTATTGCGGAAAGAATGAAATTATTTCTTCCAAAGCTTATAGATCCGGACCAAACGGGATATGTGGCTGGTAGATACATTGGTGAAAATCTATCGACTCATTGCTGATATTATATTGTTAACTACTTTAAAGAATTATCCAGGGCTTATATTACTAGTCGATTTCGAAAAGGCGTTTGATACGCTAGAATGGAAATTTATTCAAAAAGCATAGGTTTCTTTTAATTTTGGTAGCAATTTTCGGAAATGGGTCTCAACTTTATACTCAAATATATCTAGTCTTGTCGTTAATAATGGATTTAGTTCTAGTCCATTCACAATTGAGAGAGGTGTTCGACAAGGGTGTCCTTTGTCTCCTTTTTTATTTATTTTGGCCGTTGAACTGCTGGCGATAAGTATTCGTAAGAACAATCAGATATCTGGTATAAAAATTGGGGATACTGAAATCAAAATTTCACAGTTGGCTGATGATACCACTTCCTTTTTGAAAGATGTATTTTCCGCGCAAATTTTATTAGATTCCTTTAACGATTTTGAGAAGTGTTCAGGATTAAAAGTAAATTTTTCTAAAACCGAAGCAACATGGATTGGAAGAAATAAATTTAACAAAGAAGGTTACCTTCCTATTAAATGGACAGATGGTTTTAAAACCTGCGGTTTAAAATTTAATGCTTTTGAAGAAATGGTTTGTTCTAATTTAGATACATGCATAGAAAAAATGGAATCAATAATTAAACTATGGAGGATCAGAAACCTTTTCTTGATCGGGACAATTGTAATTCTTAAATCACTTGCAATATCGAAGCTTATTTATGTCATTTCATCTACACATGTACCAACATCTTATGTAATTAAAATACAACGTGATATTAATAGTTTTTTTATGGAATGGTAGTACTCCGAAAGTTAAATCGGAAGTTATTCAAAAGTCTCTTAGCGAGGGGGGACTGAAAGCTCCAAATTTTGAAGTACAGCTGTTATCCTTTCGTATTATGTGGGTAAAAAAGATTTCTGTAAGAACATGACTCCAAATGGAAACATGTTTCCAAAGCATTTTTCTCCCTTTTTGATTTAGAGGACTTATTTATGAGCAGATGTGAATTTGAGTTTTTGAATTTAAAAGCACCTCTTTTTTATATATAAGTGCTATCTGCTTGGAAACGTTTCAAGGGTATTTTCATCCCATTAAATGCATTTCATGTTAGAAAATAATTTATTTGGTTCAATCCGTTTATCAAAATTGATCAAAAGAGTATTTTTTTTACAGATCTTGGTACATGAAAGGCATAAGGTTCATCAATGATATTGTAGATGATAAAGGCGAATTTTGTCTCATAATGCTATTAACAAAAAATATATACTGCATGTCACTTTTGTAGACATTCTATCTATTAAGCTTGCTATACCACGTGACTGGAAAGATTTGTTTTTACAACAACACATGTCACCTAACAGCAACTCATTTGGATTCGTTTTTGAGCATGAGAATAAAAAAATGCCTATCAGTAAATTATTTGCTAAAGATGTATATTCACTTTTTATCGATCGGGGAAGTGTTTCTCCTCTTTCACAACAAAGATGGGAAGAAAGTTTTAATATAGAAACTAGTGACGAACAATGGAAAAATATTTATTCATTAGCTTTCAAATATACTATAGAAAGCAAACTACAAGCTTTTCAATATAAACTACTACACAGAATAGTCTCACATAATTATCTTCTTAAAAAAATATAAACTTTCCTTAACTAATGAATGTGCCAGTTGTAAAGAAATAGAAACTATAGAGCATAATTTTTTTGAATGAACAGAAATAAAACAATTTTGGAGAGATTTTTCAAATTGGTGGTATTCAGTTTTTGGAGTAAAACTATTTTTGAATAAAGACAGTGTCATTTTTGATGTATTGAATTCTGATAACTTAGTTTTAAATTATTGCATTCTACAGGCAAAATATTTCATTTATTATGTAAAGAACACACAACTAGACAGATTGTTCATATCTGTGCAAGCTTTTCGTACATTTTTGAAAAGACGTCTGGAGATATTAGAATATTTATATATTTCTAAAGACAAACACGGGTCATTTGTCAACAGATGGGGGGGGGGGGGGGGATTTATGACAGCTATTTAATTAAATTTATTTTTTAATATGGATATAGTATAATGTATTCAAAAGTATTCTTAAGACGTATCATATACTGAGTATTCATACCACTAACTTGTAAATTTTTACTATGTCTTATTTGCATAATGTCAATAGTATAACAATGCCATACATGTCATGTCATTTACTTATGTCTTGTAAAAATGTATGTATGCACTGTAGTTTGAACACCAAAAAGATCAATAAAAAATTTAAAAAAAAAGAAATTGGCGTATATGGATGGTGTCACGCTCTCTGCAAGTTACGAACTTTGCAAAAACTCTTGGGGGAGGGTCTGTTTGTGGCCTGTTTTAGGGCAAAATTTCAAATCCTAACCAATATACCCTTATTATTTTAGTGGCATATAGATTTACTAGCCCTCATCCCGAACAACCTCTATTAAAATATCTACCTATTGTATTTTTAAAGAATTGTTTTTGTTCTGAAAATGCATTGACTGTTTGCCACTGCACCTTAAACAATCAACAATCAATCATCTAAAATTATGCGTATACAAATTTACAAATGTTTAAGAATCGAATGTTAAGCAAAGAACACCTTTGATGGATTTTGCCAAATTTTAGGTCCCCTTTACTCGTTTTTCTTTTCAACTTTTAACGTTTCAAATGTTTCTCTAAAAAAATGATGTAAAACGCTGAATTTCTAGTGAAATTCAAGGAAATTGTGCGTAGTTTTTGCTAAGAATAGATATCGTATTCAGTGACGAATAAAACTATCATTGCAGTTAATACCACTCGAAGGAAACCTGATTTACACTTGAAAAAAGTTGACCGACTCACCCGGAAAAGAAACCCACAATCTCAACCGGACAAAACATCAAGTATGCTAAAAGAACAATTATGCTAAAATAATAAACAAAATAAATAATTATTACAACAACAAAATTACATTGCCATTTAGATTGATCACTTCAACTTTCTAATATATTTATCGGTTATATGAACTGTTAAAATTTTTGTATAAACAATGTGTTTATCATTTCTTCAAACTATCTTAAATTGGAAGGTGCAACAGGCTACGCATTTAAAACCCACTTGCAAACCCTCTTCATAAGAGGATAAAAAAACCGCATAAAATAACACAATGACACCACAACAACATATTTCAAAAATACCTCACAACTGAATAATTCAAGTAGTTAACACAGTGTTTCTAATAGACATTGTGTTTAAATTGAAGGCATGCATTTAAATTCAAAATGTTGGCAGCTACATATAAATAGATGGGTGCTACATGCATGTACAACGGCAACAATATATTAATATGCAGGCTGAAAATAATGTGTATGTAATATGTTATAATATGAAATAGTATGAATGTATTCAGCATTTGAAAGACCAGCACGTTAGAGTGTTAAGTTTTACACCGACCAAAATGTACATATTCCAGCTGCTGTATCGATAGACTGCAATAGGACGAGAACTAGGTAGGGTAAGCTACTAACAAGAGACATGCACAAACATGTCACCAAGAGGTTTTTACCTTATAAAACGATTCATGCATATAATTTATATGAAACAAAAGCGATCACACATGCACATGCAAATAAATATAATTATATTACATACTCATTAAATAAACGAAAAACATTTTTGTAAGGGTCTTTCCTTGATATCTGGTAGTACACATGTATGTTCCCTCATGTTGATATGTAATATTTGTGATTTTCAGATTGAATGTTTTGTTCTGAGCTATTGAAAAAGAATAATTTTGAAATGAAGGGTTTACTTCATACTGGTCTGTTATTGTTTCACAAAAATCATTTGTTTTGAACAACCATTGTGGAGTATCGTTCACAGTCTTCTTGTACGGACACATGAGTTCAATAAATTCACCAGGGCGTACATATTTAGTTTCATTTCCAGATGAATCTAAAATAAAAATATGCTGCTCATCATCATAATAACACAAAAAAACGAATATAATATGTATGTATGATTGTAGAAGATTATATATTGAATTTGCTTTTGCTTTTATGCCTTATTCTAGTTTGAAATTGATAATGAAAGACCAAAGCTGCCTTTCGTTTTATTGACATAATTTTCTATATTAACATTAAAAGTCGTGCACATAAACTACATACTAATCTCTAAATTTTCACAATTCATAAAAGATCTAGAAGAATTGTTATCTGCTAGTTCAAAATCCAATTTGGAGGAAGACACCAGAGGTACCTTAATTTCATGATTAGCATGACAATATATGTATGGGAACTATCAATAAAAGATCGTTAACCTAGGCTAAAAATTGAGGAATAGTATTCGCTTTTTAAACATAACTTCACGGTATGTGTTTTCATTGTTGCTGAAGGTAGTGTGGTGACAAAAAGTTCCCTCAACCACGCATCTTTTGTAGGTAGCTGTTTCCTCGGTAGCTACACCATATCTTTTAACTTTGATATTAATAATAGAGAGCTTGGGGAAAAGGACAGGATTGTAGACAGAAGATTGAAGGATACAGTTGATAAAGTTATCACATGGAAAATCAGTATAAAGAAACATTTATTTTATATTGTAAAGCACCTTTTATCGACGATTCAATAATTGTTTTATGAGTACCAACTTGATTTCAAAGTTTTGCTTTCATGAAGTAACATTTAAGAAAAAGGGGTTATCACTAAGACTGAACAACTTATCATTCCACTGAGTAATTTGATTTATATAAATGTAGTCATAAGCCGGCACAACATAAGATCATGCATTTATGTTTGGCTTTGAGCGTTCCTGATGAAGGTAAATCCAGAAAAGCGCTTCGGACGCAATAAATGATTAAACGTGTTGTTTTATATTTTTACATCACTGGGTCGATACCTCTGCTGGTGGACTATCAGTCCCCGAGGGTATCATCAGCTCAGTAGTCAGTGCTTCGGTACTGACATGATTAAACAAACTTTACTAAAATTGTCCGTTTATAAATTTTGAAATTATTATGAAACTAAGGTTTCAACTCCCTCAGGCAAAGTTGGCTTTAGATGAATTTGGCTATTTATTTTAGGTATTTTTAACATATAGCTCTTCAACGATTTTCGGTACTTATACATCTTCGGATTTCAAATATTTGGCTTTGAGCGTTCCTGATGAAGGTAAATCCAGAAAAGCGCTTCGGACGCAATAAATGATTAAACGTGTTGTTTTATATTTTTACATCACTGGGTCGATACCTCTGCTGGTGGACTATTAGTCCCCGAGGGTATCATCAGCTCAGTAGTCAGTGCTTCGGTACTGACATGATTAAACAAACTTTACTAAAATTGTCCGTTTATAAATTTTGAAATTATTATGAAACTAAGGTTTCAACTCCCTCAGGCAAAGTTGGCTTTAGATGAATTTGGCTATTTATTTTAGGTATTTTTAACATATAGCTCTTCAACGATTTTCGGTACTTATACATCTTCGGATTTCAAATGTTTGGCTTTGAGCGTTCCTGATGAAGGTAAATCCAGAAAAGCGCTTCGGACGCAATAAATGATTAAACGTGTTGTTTTATATTTTTACATCACTGGGTCGATACCTCTGCTGGTGGACTATCAGTCCCCGAGGGTATCATCAGCTCAGTAGTCAGTGCTTCGGTACTGACATGATTAAACAAACTTTACTAAAATTGTCCGTTTATAAATTTTGAAATTATTATGAAACTAAGGTTTCAACTCCCTCAGGCAAAGTTGGCTTTAGATGAATTTGGCTATTTATTTTAGGTATTTTTAACATATAGCTCTTCAACGATTTTCGGTACTTATACATCTTCGGATTTCAAATGTTTGGCTTTGAGCGTTCCTGATAAAGGTAAATCCAGAAAAGCGCTTCGGACGCAATAAATGATTAAACGTGTTGTTTTATATTTTTACTGATACTTTACTTTTTAAAATCTTTGGATTTCGATGGTTTTCAAGTTCGTATTTTTTTTGGCCCGCTTACTGTTTTGATCGAAGCGCCACTGCTGGGTCTAATGTAAACGAAACGATGGTCCTAAGCGAGCATATGGCGTAACAAATGTAAGCCTATTTCATATGAGTTTTTGACCACTGTGTAGATGCATCTGCTGGTGTACGTTTTGTCCCTTATGGTATCACAGCCTAGTAGTCAGCACATTGTTGTTGACATGTATATCATTGATGATTTCATGTTTTGTAAATTTTACTTTAAGTGTTTATAAAGGCGTAGGTTCAGTAAAACCAATGTTTTGCCCAAAATTTAGCGTTTTTACAAAATTGTTAAAATGTAAAATTGTAGCTACTTATTAGAAAGAAGAATACTTCTGTTTCATAAATGTAGGCCGTTTTTGATAATACAATGCACATGTATCGGGTATTAGCATGATAAAGTCATGATAAATTACTGAAATCTTCACAATTTTAGCATATGCGATAAGTTTTAGACGGTTTCCGTCTTAAACGCATGTGTCCGCATTCGTGTTCATTCTTAATATGTAAATGTAAGTTGTATTTCTTGATAATACATAACATATATAAAGGTTTAGGATTAACACGGGCTGTCACCTTAATTTTTGACAAAAAACATCTGAAAAGTGACATATTATATTACATAGATTTTTAATATTAAAGATTGAATTTGAGCGTCTTTAATGGCTAAATCATTTCAAATTTTTCACCTTAATTAATTTAATCTACTAAAGAAGACACTTAGGTGTTTAAAAAGTGTCCAAAATCTTTCTTCAGATGAACCTGAAATTTGGGGCCAATATCAGTCCTTACCTGACGGATTCCTTTTAAATTCATCGAAACGAACACTGATGTTTTTCTATCGCCCCACATCGATGCCCCAAATTGACTCAAGACAGGATAGAAAGATACCAGAGGGATATTCAAACTCATAGATAAAAAATAAACTGAGAACGGAATTGCTACACAAAGAAAATACAAACAAACAAATAACAGTAAACAAATCACAACATAGAAAAAATACAGACTAAGTATAACGAACCCCACCAAAACCTGGGGTGATCTCTTGTGCTTCGGAAGGGTACGGGGACGGGATTGTAGTTACGACATTAGGAGCATATACGATATCAGATATTCCATATTTGTTGTACATGTATCCTTTATCTCTAGTTCGATGGGAAAGATGCGTTCAACATAGTCACTCAGTTATTTAATGGGAGAACATCATATGTATAGCGGAAAGTAAAGTAAAAGGCTAATACTTATAAAAAAGAAGATGTGGTATGATTGCCAATGAGTCAACTCTCCACAAGACCAAAATGACATAGAAATTAACAACTATAGGTCATCGTACGGCCTTCAACAATGAGCCAAGCCCATACCGCATAGTCAGCTATAAAAGGTCCCGAAATGACATGACAATGTAAAACAATTCAAACAAGAAAACTAACGGCCTTATTTATATGAAAAATGAACGAAAAACAAATATGTTCGTATAAACAAACGACAACCACTGAATTACAGGCTCCTGACTTGGGACAGGCACATGAATAACTTCTTTTGTTTCTTTAAAGGAGTAGGTCTGGTAAGGGTCGATTTTGGCCTAAAATTGCAGGTTCATTTCACGAAAGATTTAAAACACTTTTTATATACGTAAGTTTCTATTTCAGTTTATTCAATTAATTAATGCGGAAGATTTTAACTGATTTACTCATGAAAAACGCACTGAATCAAGCTTAAATATGAAAAATATATCAAATATGCCAAACAAAGTAACTTTTCAGGTATTTTTTGTCAAAATAAAGCGGCCGCATCCGTGATTATCCTCTATCTTTATATATGTTATTTATTATCATCAAATACAACTTATATTTCAATATTATGAATGAACACAAATGTGGCAACTTTCATCTAAGACGGAAACCGTCTACAGTTTAACTAAAATGCTGAAATTGTGAAGATTTCAGTCATTTAGCATGACTTAAAGCTGCTAGTACCCGATATATGTGCATTGTATTGTCAAAAATAAACTATATTTTGGCGCCAAAAAGGGGTTTCACTGGACCTACTCCTTTCTAGCAAGTTCCTGTATGACGTCAACCTCATAAGAATAAAGGAACAAGTTAGAAAGAAGAAGGACACAGTTGGTTTTCATTGGAATGCCGATAGTCTGTCGAAAAACACGCCTCCCCAAGCGTAACGCATATGTTGCCAATCAAGAAATCAAGCATTTTGATAAGGTCATTTTCAAAGAAATTTTTGTTTTTTCAATTTGTCTTTTAGTTTGGAATGTGGATCCTTATGTATAGAGTACAAGTCAAATGTTTGAATACTATTTCAAGATGAAAGAGTCGATTTATGAGTTTTGAACATCGGTATACTACTGTTGCCTTTATTTAGATTGTAGTATCCACGGCTGATTCACGCCACCTCTAGAATAGGAAGTTTTACAGTGAATTTGAAACCCGGCTTTGATAGCTGATAAAATTGCTGTTAATATTTGAGAAAGAGGTTTCGTTGAGCACTTAGAAGACCAAGCAATATATCTTAGTTTGTAAGGACACTTATGTAGTTTAAATATCCAATACAGATAGTAGAATAGATCTATGATTATCCAGGATTTCTTCTTTAGGTAAGTGTCTTGGGGTTGATTTTCATTTTACGAGATTCTTGGCTTGTAATGCTCTTTGACGTCCAATTTGATATTGTGTTCAAAATGTTTTGATTAGAATTCAATTTACTATTCATATGTACACTGCAAGCACGTCTGGTGTGTCAAATTACCCTTGTATCACTTAGGAGTTATCACTCATATTTTCCACGCGCATAGTTTAATATTAACTTATCATCTTTTGAAAGGAGACAGACAAGAAGATAGTATTATCCTTTAACTTTACTTTCCGCTAAATAGCTGATATTCTGTCACTAAATACTTCAAAATTTGGTGACTATGTTGAACGCATCTTTCCCATCGAACTAGAGATAAGTGATACAACATTTACAGCCAAGTCTGCTTCATATCTTGACTTACATCTAAAAATTGACATTGAGGGTCGGTTGAAATTTTATTTTACGACAAATGAGATAATTTCAGCTTCCCAATTATAAACTTTACATTTCTTAGTAGCAACATTCCAGCAGCGCCTGCATACGGAGTATGTATCTCCCAATTGATACGATATTCCCGGGCTTGTATTTTATATCATGCTTACTTTGATAGAGAGTTACTGGTAAGAAGGAACCTATTAAATCAAGAGTTCCAAATAGGGAAATTGAAATCATTCATTCGTACATAGTTTAGGACGCCATCACAAATTCGTCTGTGGGAAAATTTTGAGCATGTTAAAAACTTTGCACGGACGTTCAACGGATGAAATGCCCGTTTAATGTCCAGTAGTCGTCCGTTTAGTACGGTACGCGTCCGTTTCGTTTCCATTTTGTATTCATTACTTTTCCGTTATTTATCCGTTAAGCCTCGGTCACACCTTACCGGATAGCACGAACGGACGCATAACGGTTAAAAACAAAAGTTGTCCGTTGACAAAATTGTTATCCGATAGGAGTCCGTTGATGTATTGACCGAATAAAACGGACACGTAACGAATGCATAACGGATATGCAATGTACGAAAAACAGAAACGTACCGGACAGAACGGATGTCGAACGTGAATCCAACGGACGAGTACCGCAT
Source organism: Mytilus galloprovincialis (assembly GCF_965363235.1). Classification (NCBI taxonomy): domain Eukaryota; kingdom Metazoa; phylum Mollusca; class Bivalvia; order Mytilida; family Mytilidae; genus Mytilus; species Mytilus galloprovincialis. The sequence goes on from NC_134844.1 coordinate 26,318,350, forward strand.
AAAACGGACACCTAACGGAAGCATACCGGATAAAACGGATGAACAAGATATACCGAAAAATCAAAGGCGACAATAATAATACATGTAAATCGCCAAAATATTAAAAATGTTTCTGTGTAACTGGTTTTGGTTTGTTCTTCGAAATGCCGCCAAAGGGCAGTGTCTGGCCTAAATAAGAGCTGCTTAATTTTGAAGACGTGTCCTTACTCATTATTATTGTCGCCTTTAATTTTTCCGTATATCTTGTCCACCCGTTTTATCCGGTACGCTTCCGTTAGTTGTCTGTTTTATGCGGTACTCGTCCGTTGGATTTCGAACTCCCAACGGAAAACAATTTTTTTAACGGAAAACACTTGTATCAACGGAAAACTTTTTTTCATCCGTTTATTCGTTTGTTAGTGCTATCCGGTAAGGTGTGATCACAGCTTAATGTCGTAACTACACACCCGGTACCTTTTCACGAATGTAACTTTCCGTATAAGACTTATTAACAAGGTTGTACTAACATGAGGAACACGACATGTTACACAATTGGATCAGGATATGCTTGCCCTTCCGGAGCACATGAGATCAACCCCAGTTTTTTTTGTGGGGTTCTTGTTGCTTAGTCTATAATTTTCTATGTTTTGTGTTCTATTGGTTGTCTGTTTGTCTTCTTCTTTTTATGCCTTTTCGTTGTTAGTTTTGTTTTTGTTTATGAGTTTGAATGTCCCTCTAGTATCTTTCACTCCTCTCTTTCAATAACAAGGTTGTGCATTTTAAACAAAATATCTTAAATCCGATCAATGTATCATGTGTAGGTATGACTGATTAACCATGGACAAAACAGTTTGAAGCACAATTTTGTTTACTGATATGAATCAGTTTTTGAACGTTTTAATATTTTACGTATGTTGATGTAAGTATGATCAAATTTGGAAACGACATTGACCTTGTATCACTGTTTTAAAATAAATAATACAGTAACTAGATATAACATTAAGATATATTACCTCCATGCATTACACGAAACAAGACAACCAAAATGGTCAATATTATTGTATAAACCATACAACCTTAAACAAAAGACAAATTCTTTACTGCATAGCAAAATAATATTTCATATAGAACGTACCAATAATTTATCAGGTAAACAAAATATATAATATAAGGGAACGTAAAGTTTTAACACCTATGTTGTTAATTATGTCATCAACAATTGACGTATTCGTTTATTTAAAAAATCATTTTTAACAGGATTTAACTATATATATGATGCCAATATCCCTGATCCATGATATGGCATGTGTTTAGAGTCGATCATTTTGTAAGTTGTAAGATATCTTAGTAAGGCAAGTTGGTAGATGGTTCCCTTGATTGAATATCTAACATTTCTTTAAGACGTGGATTACATGCCTTTGGGTAATTTTATAATGATGTTGCACGTCTTTAATTAATTGAAGTTTTAAAAAATGATTCTAAATATTTGAGTTATCTCAATGCTAGCTCTGTGAGTAATATAGGTCTTATATTGTATTATTGTCTTGTCCTGTTACCTCATTTATATTGACATTCATTTGTAGTTTTATTGTTCCATTTTCTCTCCTGTTTATCTATAGAATTTCATGATAAATGTTAATTGAAAACAATAGTAACAAGAATGTGTCCCAAGTACACGGATGCCCCATCTGCACTATCATTTTCTATGTTCAGTGGACCATGAAAATGGAATAAAATTTCCAATTTGGCATTAAAATTAGAAAGATCATATCATAGGGAACATGTTTACTAAGTTTCAAATTGATTGGACTTCAACTTCATCAAAAACTACCTCGACCAAAAACTTTAACCTGAAGTGGGACGAACGGACGGACGAACAGACGAACGGACAGAAGGACGCACAGACCAGAAAACATAATGCCCATAAATGGGGCATAACAAATAATGTAGTCAAATAATGAAAAAAACACAAAACTGACTTACATATTTTAATATAAGAAATTTATCAATAATGGCAAAAGATAGACGAGTTTTTCATGGATTTAAAAAAAAATATTCATTGAATTTAGATTTCTACTGTGTTCAATCAATTCAACTATTGCTGCAAATTTTAGCTTTTCAATTTAAGCACCACTGTTTTATCTTTCATAGACAAAAGTAAAATAACAAAAAATACCGAACTCCGAGTAAAATTCAAAACGGAAAGTCCATATCCAATTTCCAAAAAATCAAACGCTCAAAACATTTCAAACGAATGGATAACAACTGTCATATTCCTGACTTGGTACATGCCTTTTTCATGTAGCAAATGGTATATACAACTGAAAAAAAAAAAGATTGTTGTCGTTATCATCTGGCTCAGAACTGGTGGAGGAAAATCCATTCTGTTGGAGAAAGCACAGAGTATAAACACACATCAAGTGCACCTGGTAAATGGGTATCACAATGTTTATGTCTACAATGAAATCGAGGACTGTTTTACGATTTTCATAATGGCTTTCGCTCCTTCTGAAGACAAATGTCATGCATTATGAGACCACTTACCGTGTACTTCTATATGCTCAACCTCGCGTTATTCACATAATTTGTGAATCGTTTCATTCGCTCTACAGGGATTGATAGGGGACAACAGTTATATACGTCTTAAAATTGACAAACACAATAACACAATTATAAGGTGTATAAGATATAAAACTAGCGGATGCAAAATGTTAATCCTAGTATCTATGATGATTTTTGTATTATCAGTAAGATATAAGTGTATGTTATAAGAAATGTGGATAGCAACAACTAATTCATAATTTTAAATACCTGATGAATGGAAAGTCCTTGTTTTTGCCATGCTTTCCATATGCTCAGAATTCACATTCAGATTTTCTTTTCTGAAAAGAAATATAATCAGAATGATACATGCAAACTATATCTCAGGTTTTGTAATGAATATTTTTAGGAGCCTGATTCTAAAGGTTTTTATTCCTGTTTCAAACATGTTTAAATTGACTTGGATTATTTGAAATTATATAATTTAGATGATGGAAAAAAATATTGTAATACATATTCGTTTCAGGAATTCTCATTGTCCACGGATTCCTATTATCAAAGACATTGGATTATGTAAGAGTTTAAACCTAACACTTATTATTATAATTCGACTATCGCTCAAATTCCTATTATTGTATCATCATTTTTTATATGTGTGGCCGTAACTATATGATGGTCGTATTCATTGAATACCAGAACTCATGGGTATATAAGCGCTCATAAAAAACTTTTCTATGATTACCGTCTTAAAATGCATTTTAGAAGGAGCGCTATTGGGTTAAATTTTCAGATTTTTAAATGTGGACTCTACTTGTGAAAATCCATTGGTGCTAAAACGTCCTTAGCAACCGTGCTACATTTTAACCTATATCCTCTCGAAGTTCGATATTTAACATAACTTCATACAATTAAAAATAGCTAGAGTTGATCAATATACCAATGCGCATACACATACAGGTTTTTTTTAGGCAAACCTTTATCAGATCAAAGCATTGTGAGATTGGAAGTGCTCAGTATTAAAACAATAGATGATGAAAAGTTGATTCGTAATCACAAATGTTGTTTGAAAATAAACCAAGTCGAGATTTGTCTAGGGACCTTTTAAGACCCTGTCTGGAAGTGCAACATAGGCAGAGGTTTCATGCATATCTAGGACCCTTAACGACCACCGTAAATATTATTGACCGCACAGAGAATATATAGCGCTTAAAGTTTGGAGACTTCCTGGTGTCTTAAATTAGAACAGAAACTTTTAAAGTCACCGATCATAAATAATTTGACAATGATAATACAAAAAAAAAAGAGGACGACTAGAGACCAACTGTGATAGAAATTAACAATTATAGGTCACAATCAGCCCTTTTAACAATAAGCAAAACCCATACCGTTTAGTCAGCCCAGAATTGACAAATGTAAAATAATTTAAACAAGAAAACTAAAGGTCTGAATGTATGTATTTATGGGCATTGGTGTACTGCAGTTTTGGATATTGTTTCTCTATTACAATCGTCTCGATTTATATACACAGAATTTGATAGACATGTATTAGAAGTTATAAATACAAGTAAAATATCTAAGACACACATAATATCTACAGATGGACACAAAAACAAGATTGATGGCTGTATGTATATTACGGGATGTCATGCATGGCTGCCAGATTTTTTTAGCTTATTTTGACAATAATCAACCTTACTTCCTGATAAAAGCGAATAATAGTTTCACTATTTCACCTTCTTTAATGATTGAATAAATGAAAACTCAGATTACAAATGTTTCATATATCTCGTAGCTAGTGCCTTTTTAACATGTCATAACTTATTTTGACCTACAAGTATATACAATTTCGGTTGTATCTTGATTGACAGAACTGAAATTTTTTATACCCAAAGGTCATTTACGGAATAAATTTCCCTAACATTCACCCCGATAATGTTTTATCTTTAATGATTTAGCAGACTTGATTGATCTATCTAAACAAACATGCACTTATTTTGGTGTCTATGTGTGTAGTAATACTACAACATTATCAAACTGGTTCAATGCATTGGTTTTGTGCTTTAAAAAGTAATTTGTTTGAACCTTTTCGTTGCTTTTTAAACGTAAATGGACTGACATTTTACATTTTAAGCAATACGAATATATGTATTCATTGCATTATCATGCTAACCACCTTGATGATGGTCTTACTGTTAATAATTGGGAGTTTAAAAACTTCAAATGTATACTTTTTAAATGACTGTATTATGTGCATGTAACAATTAATATAATTCCAGTGGATTGAAATATCGGTGTATAAAACAAACCAATTCAGAACCCGTTTTGAAATGATATTAACAAAAAATGGAAGATAAAGTGTTAAAGCTTGTAGTCATTTTGTAGGTACTGATGGTGAACACTTTTTCAAAAGAAATACTGTCCTTTTTTGAAGGATACTTTTTCATATGAAATTTATTCTTTCTTTGAAGAACATTTTTGTCATATATGTGGAATTGATTTCAGTTAAATATTGTCCGGACGAGAATCATAACAACATCATGGACACAATTTACTGAGAAACAGTGTCCAGTAGACTTCATTTTATGGCGGACCATATTAACTGCTATATAGTAATCAAAGGTACCAGCATTATAATGTAGTACACCAGACGCCCGTTTCGTCTACATAAGACTCTTTAGTGACGCTTAGATCAAAATAATTATAAAGCCAAACAATTACAATTTTCTTCTACCTTTAAATGAGAGGTTGGCATCATTAGTTGGAACTTCTTTTTTTTTAAATTGTCTTTTTTTGTAAATTTTGTCAAAAAAATTGATTTCGCCCAATGACGTTATGGAAGCAAAAAATAGTTTTTTGTAAACGGATTTATAGTTCCGTGGTCACTCGGTATTGCCATCTTCAACATTGGTCGTATATAATTAAGACTTCATCTTCAATTCGAAAAACAACTCGTGTATCGTTTCTTTAGTTGACTAGTAGTATAGTAACGGTGGGTGAAGTAGTCTTTTGAGAGGAGAATAGTTAAAATTGTGTGTGTGTGTAAGTTTTTACAGTTTTTGTCAAAATTCCCTACCTCATCGATCATCCTGTTCTATGATAACTGATAACCTTCTATGACAACAGATACTATAAACATATTGTATATGCTGGTGTACATTTTGTCCCCGAGGACATCATCCGCCCAGTAGCAAAACTACAATTGCATGAATTTTCGAAGATCAAGCAGGAAACTGGCTCGGACGTCGCCCAGTATAAAAAGTCCGAAACAGACGTCACCATGGACACGGTGTCGTCTGATACGGCAGGTGTCCCCTCATCACCAGACATGACAAATATCTCAAACATGACTCATTCAGATCATCGTCCTAGTGACAATAGCAATATTACACATATACAGCCATGTTCAGTTCTCCTTAAAGACATTTTGGTTTTTGATGACACAGTACAACACTGTCGCATTTCGAAATGTGAGACCAAAGGCTGCAAAACTTGTGCAATTTTATTTACAGATGCTGAATTTACTATCAATTTGACCAAGAAGTCATATTTTACCTGAAATTACGGTGATCTGAATTGTAAGTTGATAAATGTCGTCTACGGATTAGAATGCAACCTTTGCGGATTTGTATACGTCGGTGAAACGAAAGGAAGGCTGAACAGACGTATGTGCGGTCATAGATCAGACATTAACCTCAATGCTAACGACATTCTATACCAGCATTTCAATCAGCCCGATCAGTCCATCGTTTCCATGACAGTTCGCATTGTCGAAAAGATATACCATAGCACTAACAATCCTAATCTTTCAACGACTCTCCGTAGACAAAAAGAGGACTACTGGATTAGACAATTGGGAACTGCGACACCTTATGGTTGCAATGACAAAATTGATGGTATAGGTATTCTATCTAGTCCTTCGTGTAACTCGGTAAATGTGATGAATATTTTCAACTCGACTCCTCGACGTAGACGCAGTCATAGTCATCGTCATTATACATCACCTTCTCTGCATGATGTCTCTATTAATGACTTGCTTCCATTTATACAAAAGCCGTTAGGTATTCATCACATTCGCACGAAACTTTATTCATTACCCCTTTCGAAACTTCATTCGCTGTTCAATTTATGTTTGGAATCCACTGTTACAAACGCTCATTCAAACCAATACAAACTTGAAGCTATAATTTCGGATATTGCAAGTCACAGACTTTTCAAGCCAGTCCGCATTGGAAAAGATGAAAAAGAGAAAAGGTCTTTCCCTAATCTTTCCTTTGCCAACAAAGGTCTCGATGGAGTCAACATAGGCAATATCCTTCATCATAAATTAGTTCAATCGAAAATACCTCCTTATTTCAAAGACCAGTCTGTACCAATTATTTCTTATACCTATACCAAACATATTGCAACTAAACTTTTCAATTACAAACACGTTTTGCAGGATCTCGATATTGATGACTTCAAGTCTAAACCTCCTGATTGCACTTGTGCTAATTTCCAATTCACATATAATCCTGCTGGCCACGTTATTACCGGTGACCTCAACATTGTGAATAACACTTCTCTACGAAATGTGTTATCGAAAGGTCCGAAATATCGTGAGCCTAAATCCATCAATTGGAAATACAACTTTAAAATTTTGATGGATTCAGTAGAGGATTATGCCAGGCAATGGGCCAGGCGTTAGAAGGAAGACGTAGACACTCTTTCCGAATGGATTAAGGCAGTGAGGTCGTTGATACAAATCAGAATTAAGAAACTGAATGGGTCTATCAATGCCCATGCTACGTCAATCTTTAAAGACCCAAATGTTGCAAAACACCTATCCTATCTCCATGACAAATATGTTGTTGTCCCCGCAGATAAAGCCCCAAACACCATCGATTTTGTGTGTAAAACTCATTACATTAACTGCTTGATAAACGAATTAGGTATTGACAATTCACTTGGAAACTCAACATATACCCTCACGACACTTGCCAAAGAGGAAATCCTTGATAATCAAAGGTCTGTTCTATGTTCCTTTGGAATTTCAACCAAAGATGAAGAACTGGATCTTCCATCACTGTATTGGATACCTAAACTACATAAGTGTCCTTACAAACAACGGTATATTGCTGGGTCTTCCAAGTGCTCCACGAAACCTCTTTCTAAATTATTAACATCTATTTTATCAGCAATCAAAGACGGGCTTCAAAGTTAGTGTGAAACTGCCTATTCTAGAGGTGGCGTGAATCAGATGTGGATACTTAAAAAATTCCAAAGATCTTTTAGAGTACATACAATCTAACTCTCTTTCATCTAGTAACATTATTAAAACATTTGACTTTTCTACTCTTTACACAAGTATTCCACATTCCAAACTAAAAGACTAATTGAAAGAGTTGGTATTGCTTTGCTCCATAAAAAAGAATGGCCAAGTACAAGTATACAAGTATCTTGTCTGAGGGAGGGATAAATCCTACTTTGTAAAGGATCACTCTGATTCAAAGAAAAAATTCTCTGAAACTGATATTATAAAGATGCTTGATTTCTTGATTAACAACATATTTGTTAGGTTTGGAGGACGTGTTTTCAACAGACTGTCGGCATTCCAATGGGAACAAACTGTGCCCCTCTACTTGCCGACTTGTTTCTTTATTATTATGAGGCTGACTTAATGCAGGAACGTCTTAGGAAGAAAGATAAGATGTTAGCAATATCCTTTAACTCTACTTTCCGCTATATAGATGATGCTCTTTCACTAAATAATTCAAAATTTGGTGACTATGTGGAACGCATCTTACCCATCGAACTAGAGATAAAGGATACTACAGATACAGTTAAGTCTGCCTCATATCTTGACTTACATCTAGAAATTGACAATGAGGGTCGGTTAAAAATAAAACTTTACGACAAAAGAGATGATTTCAGCTTTCCAATTGTGAACTTTCCATTTCTAAGTAGCAACATTCCAGCAGCACCTGCATAAGGGGTATATATCTCCCAATTGATACGATATTCTCGTGCTTGCATTTCCTATCATGATTTTCTTGATAGAGGGTTCCTGCTCACAAGGAAGCTATTAAACCAAGAATTCCAAATGGTGAAGTTGAAATCATCCCTTCGTAAATTTTACGGATGCCATCACGAGTTGGTTGACCGTTATGTAATAACCGTTTCACAAATGATATCGGATATGTTCCTTACGTCGTAACTACAATCCCCTTCCCTTTCATGAATGTGACCTACCGAATTAGACTATTTACCGGATTTGTTATCACATAAGCAATAGGACGGGGGCCAAAAGTGGAGCAGGACTTTCTTACCATTTCGGAGCACCTGAGATCACCCCTAGTTTTTGGTAGGGTTTGTGTTGTTTATTTTTTGGTTTTCGATGTTGTGTCATGTGTACTATTGTTTGTCTGTTTGTCTTTTTAGTTTTAGCCATGGCGTTGTCAGTTTATTTTAGATTTATGAGTTTGACTGTCCCTTTGGTATCTTTCGTCCCTCTTTTACCTTCTGGTCCCTATCAAAGGGCCTATGCATTATCAAGTTAAAATTAGACTATATTGTTACCTGTTTTATAAATGCATCTCAATTCCATTTGTTTAGTTTCCGTTATTACAATTATGTGAAATTTATAACCTAATTTTCCATAAATGAGGAAATATTACACATCAATGCTTTTTATAGTCATCACTAAATTTAACTTATTTCATTTACAAAATTGATATTGTCTATATGTTTTCCTGTCAAACCTAGTTTGTGTCATGCACGGTGACTAAGCCCAAACATAGGCAAATGTAACTGAACAAAAGAGCACTGGGTTATGGTTTAACCTTATATCACTTTTGCCAAAACAATTTCCGCCCGGGGGTTTACGCCACTTTAAGTACTAATGCACTATTTCGTGGCGGTCAGTTTTAATTGACGTAAGAATGCCCCGAGAGAACCATCGAACTTTTAATTATGATTGCAGTCAAATTCAACTGTCACGTGTTGGATGATTCGAACTCAAAACCTCAGTGTTAGACCAGCTCATAAACATTTAAAAGCAAGGATAAACTATATTTAAAAAAACACATTAGAATCTGAATAATCAAAACGACCATAGGTGCGTTGCAGGATCATCCTTGATTATTTATCTTTTGAATGAATAAAATAAAAGAGAAGATACAACTATTATTCAGTACATTGTAAAATCCAAATCACTTCAAAAAATGATTGATGTTCGGTGTGACTCACTACTACTATGTTTTATCTCATATATTATATCCAATCTCAATGTATAATCTTTAATCTGAAAAACAATGATGCTTTAAAATGTATTATGAAATAAAAATTTAAGCATGTTTTCAAATTTTCGAAAGTTCACAAATTGTCCCTAAAGATAAACCATATGCTGTGAAACAACACGTTACAAATGTCATGCGTCCAAACGGTTTAAAAAAAAAGATAACACGACCAAAAATTATGAGCTAACCAAAATTAAATTCATAGAATAACTAATCGAAGCACATGAGTTAATTGTCGGTCAAAAGTTGAACGGTTTTCGATGTTTGAATTATTTGATCATATGTTGTTATCATCTTCACTACATTGATCATTGGATTTTTTTAATAGGAATAAAGTAGAAAAAGTAAAATAACAAAAATATTGAACTCCGAGGAAACTTCAAAACAGAAAGTCCATAATCAAATGGCAAAATCAAAATACCAACTGTCCTATTCCTTACTTATTCAAGGAACGATGCAAAACGTTTAGTTTCATACCATGTACCATGCCATCTCGAAAAAAAATGAGAACTTATTTTTTATTGTTTTCGTCATGATGTTGCTTAGTGTCTATGGGATTTAATGTGTTACAGATTTGGAAACGTTTTACGAAAAGGAAAAGAGAATGTATACGAAAGATTATGATACAGATTATCTGAAATAATAGTAGAGGTTTTACAATTTATGAATGTATTCCTTTAAGATTGCCTTGTGTATACCTTAGATTTTTCACTGAAAGCTAGATAATGGTCCCACGATCCACAGTACTGGATGAGCACTTAAATTGATAGTAGGCATTTTATTTGCTTACTTTGTTTAATACACAAATGAACAAAACATCCATAGCTGACGTTATTTATGATACTTCATGCCTTTTCAGATAAGTTATATAAATATGCATATTGAGTTTATATTTCCAAACATTCCAGAGCTAGCGTTCACCCTAACGATTTATTTGATGGAGGGTTGCCGTTGACAAGGAATTTTATGCGACTTTCATAAAATGAGTAGTTTAGCTACATGTAGCCATATTACCATGTTTAATCCACTATTTCCACATAAGAAAACGCTTGTACCAAGTCAGGAATATGACAGTTGTTTTCATTCGTTCGATGCGTTTGTGCTTTTAAGTTTGGTTAGGGACTTTCTGTTTTGATATTACTTGGAGTTCTGTACATTTGTTTAAATACGTTTTTAACAAAAGCCAAGTGGTGAAATTAAAGTCTTTCTTCGATATATTTAACGGACGCCATCACAAGCTAAGTTGTGTGCAAGCGAACTTTTGGTTGTTATTCTGTTTCACAGATGACAACGGATTTGTTTCAATTGTCTCAAAAACGATCTCGTCTTTTTTCCGTCTTTTCCTCGAAGGTGACCTAACGACTAAGACTTATCATCGGGTTTGTTCTTACATGAGTAACTCAACAGGTGTTATATATGTTGCAAAATATGCTTACCCTTCCCGGTGTTCAACATCGTTTTTTAGCGGGTTTTGTGTTGCTAAATCTTTTATTTACAATGTTGTGTTTTGGTGTACTTTTTGTCTTTTTTATGTTGTTTATAGCACTGACTGGCATTATCAATATAACAATAGGGAGATGAGGTATGATTGCCAATGAGACAATTATCAACCAATAAATTGACTGTTTGAATTGTTCGATATAATAAGGATGTTTGAACCCAGTAGTGGAATACCTCAGCTGTGTTTTGGAAAACCATTCAGAATGTTTGGTCTTCAATGTTCTCCAACTTCATACCTTATTTTTGCCTTTAAATGTTTGGATTCAACCGCAATGATGAGTCATTTGAAGATGAAACGCATGTTTGGCGTACAAAATTATAAGCCTGGTATATATTTGATGATTTTTTTAGGTGGATTATAAGGACAAATGAGATGAATTATAACAAAATCCACAAATGCAGTGTATTTTCTTTTGATAGATGAAAAACAAAATCAAAAACCCATTAATGACGAAGTTTCGTCATAGAAAACGGTATAATGTTGTAATAAGAAGTTTGCAGTCTATGGATTTACGGTTCACAAACTTGATTTGGACATTCGGAATCAAACCAATTATTATATGCCGGAATAGCACTTAGCAAATACATGCAAAGTTTGATTGTCGAAATAGAGACTAACCAAATATATACTTTAATGAGAGAATGTGAAAAATGTGGTATGATTGCCAATGAAACAAATCTCCACAAAATGACATAGGAGTGAACAACTATAGGTCACCGTGAGGTTTTAAAAAATGAGCACAAGCCATACCGCATCGTCAACTGTTCTAAACCCCGAATTGACAAATGTAAAACAATAAGAAAAAACAATGAAGGAAAAACAAATATGATATACAGCAACAAATGACAACCTCTAAATTATAAGCTATTTCGTGGAACCGGCACATACAGAGTGTTGCGGTGTTAACATGTGTGTGGGCATTCGACCCTCCTCTAACCTGTGACAGAGGTGTAACAGTACAATATATGAATAACTATAAATATCGTTTAAAATAGGCTTAACTCATCAGATCGAAACATAGCAAGAAAACAAGTAACAAAAACACACAGACTCGACATGACAGGGTATATATATATATTCCATAACAACTTATAAACAATACGTATAGATCTGAGAGTACTCGTAGTTACTTACAGCAAGTCAAAGCCAATAACACAAGTAAAAAATCATTTATAAAACACTAAATAATCAATCAGTACTCATACAACAATCAATAGATTGAGTGTAAAGACGTCATTAAAAGTCAAAACATGACCTCATACAATGCCAAAATACAGATATTGATAAATTGGGGAACTGTGAATATGCATTTGTATATATACATAAATATAACAGTACCATTAGTCGGTTTGTAAATTAATGATAACAAAATCAATATCCATACCAATATAATTAATATTTAAAAAACGAATTACAGTGTTAAATTTGTAACCTTTTAAATGAACTTAAAGGATCGATAAATTTACCTATATTGTATCTTTGTTTCTTGCTCGGTAAGTAAGATCTTGTAAAAATCATGTTGCGCTTTCAAAAGTAAAACTAGTTTAAAACAGGCAAACTTTCAAATCTTTGTATCTATGGGAGAATTTGGTAAAGGTCTTAATCAATTTGTTATCGAAATCATAATCAATAACCAGATATATATAGATTACGATTATTGAAATCCAAAACGTCACTGCAATCACTGGCATAGCAAACGACATGTGAACACTGTCAGATTGTACCAAAGGCCCACCACTATCCACAAAAGGAAAATGAACAATAGGGAACGAAAAATTGTCACATCCGTTGTAAATATTTGAGTATAGTTTCTAGTGTAAAAAAAATAAAATCTAAAGCTTTGACAGGACTTTTATATAACTGTTCCTTTAATAAAAGTTTGATTATAATACTTTATTCAAAAAAGCAAAATGCAGCTTATAGAATGCATAACCTTACTAATAGTAATTCTATATGTACCAACAATAAGTTTTTTTTTTAATATTCTTGAGTTACATTATATATATATAAATATAAAGTTGTACATGAAGTGAAAAAAGTAAATAATACAAATACTAAATACAAGCGGGGAATGATAAACGCTTGTACATAGTCTATTATTAATGTCAGTTTCTTTAAGTAAAATTCGGCAGTATATTCAGAAAATTGTTGTTTTTTTAACGAAAAAATATCATCAAGATAATGATAAGCGTTATTGAATTTATCTATCAATACAAATTCATTTTAAATTATAAAAAAAAACAGAGTACGGTAATTGTACGAATCATGGAGAGATAGCTAGTAATTAGTTTGATGGTATCGATATTTTTTCAAGTGATTGTTCTAGTATGACATGTTTTAAAAGGACAAGTTCAATGATAGTAAAACACATATAGTATAAACATACTATTTGGCACCGTCTTACGGTGTTTTTCATATTTTTCATACATTTTTTTTGTACTTTGGCACATCCTTATTTTTACAGAAATGTTGTTTACGGTGCCCGGAAATTTAGAAACAATCATGATAAAACTATTGATCTTTTATATAAACTTATTCAAAACAATGCAACACTGTAATTAGATTATTGAATATTATTTATTTGTATTAATATGAATTTTGTTATCAGTAAAAAAAAAAGCAACCTAAATATTATTGCTATATTCGAATACACATTTGAGGATCTACAATCTGTCGAAACTTGTATCTTAGCATTGCACAAGGTCATATTTTTTTCTTTTACACCAGTGACCCAGGTTAGGGGGACAGTTTTGATCCCGCTAACATGACTAACTCCGCCACATTCTGTATGTATATGCCTGTCCAAGGTCAGGAGCCTAAAATTCAGTGTTCGTCGTTTGTTGATGTGTTATATACTTGTTTTGTGTTTTTATTTTGTACATAAAATAGGCGGTTAATTTTCTCGTTATAATTGTTTTAAATTTGTCATTTCGGGGCCTTTTATACCTGGTAACCTATAGTTGTTGATTTCTGTGTAATTTGGTCTCTTGTGGAGAGTTGTCTCATTGGCAATCATACAAAATCTTCTATTTGATATAAACGACGAAAGATAAATAATCGAAATCTGAAAATATTTTAACCTTATCATACAAAAGATAGTTATGTAGAGGCATATCATACAATTTGTATTGTATATCTAAAATAAAATTTCGAAATGACAAAGTGCCCCAGTACCAAGCCGTATCTGTTTCGGAACAGGTGTGGAGGGGGTCGTGTTGCTTGCTTGCTTTAATATTCCCCACTGCTTTTGTCTGTCCTTCAACAGTTTGGCTTGTGATTGTCGTTGATCTGTTTTAACAAAGAAAATAGTTTGACTTTTTAACACTTATATCATCCTTCGTTTTACAGTTCAAGTCAACATGGGTTTTCTTTCAGTGCAGAATGTGTTGATGGTCGATGGTCATTCCTTTTAACTACCTACTAAGACCACATTACGTAACGTACGATTTAAGTACATTTACAAATATATAGTAATTTCTTCATTTGTTGTTCAGGCTGAAAGTTTCAGATTTTTCTTTGATGGTCATTACATCACTACTAACCATGTTTAAAAACAAATAACTACACCTACTAATACCATATTAGATATACACAGTCTCCAAAAGGTCGCTGTTAACAAATGATATTCCTTGAAATGTATCCGAGTAAAGATAAATAAGTATTAGTTCATTGTTACATCTAAACTGATAAGCATCCTTCTTTCTTGTCACCTTAAAATAACATCTTATAAATTTTATGCTTCCGAAGGGAATTATAGTTATAAATTTTCAAAATCTCTAATTTAGTTTTTAGAAACGTCAGCAATTTCTTCATATTCCGCGTTTTCATGCCTATCGACAATATCGTATTCATGCACATCCATACTATTATGTACAAGACTATGATACGGATGTAAATAGTCAGCCTCATTCATATTTTGAGACCTGTTAGAATGAGAAGAAGATGACTGACTATGCGTCGTGCTCAAATCACTGTGTCTGCCAACGGCAAGTGTACCCTCCTGGTTTGTCGACAACTGTTGGTTTCTCAATATTTCGTTTTCATCATGTTCAGTTGATGTAATATCTCGCATTTCGATTTCAAATGATGTTTGCCTTACTACATATGTATGAGGCACAGTGCAATTAGTTTGTTTGCATCTATCACTGATATACGCATGACAAACAAGGGACATTATAATCAAAACTAGTACAGCGATTACCCCATAGAGTATTTGTTCTTTCATTGAGAATCCTAGAAAAGAATAATTGGTTAGTTCAACAACTTGCAACAATAAAATAATGAGCACCTGAGATCACCCCAAGTTTTTGGTGGGGTTCGTGTTGTTTATTCTTTAGTTTTCTATGTTGTGCCATGTTTACTTTTGTTTGTCTGTTTGTTCTTTTCATTTTTAGCCATGGCGATGTCAGTTTATAGAATAACACTGAGAACGGGAATGGGAAATGTTTTAAAGAAAAAACAATCCGACAAAAAAGCAGAAATCAGCAGAAGGCCACCAATGAGTCTGCAACCCAACGCGAAAATCCTGCACTTATTAAATTTTGTGCGTCCAAAGAGTTTTTCTTTATTTACATAAATCAGGTACGCTCAAACCAAAAACCTTTCAAAAAACCGAAACAATATGTAATATCTTTAGTTTTTAGACTATAATGTGTGTAAATCCTAGGCGTATCTTTAAAGATAAAAATATACCTTTAACAGAAGTTCCTGAATACGGTGGAATGGAATGCGAGTCGGTTTCACTGTCTTTATCTGAAATTGAACAAATTACGGAATATCAAAAGCAAAATTCATCTCTCAATTCATTATTAATGTCAATTATGTAATAACTTTGTCATTGATCATAGAAAATTTTGGATATTGGATTACAGATATAGAACATTCTAGTTATTTCATCTATCTACATCCTTTTTGACGCTTCAATATTTAATCATATTGTTTCTAGATCCTAATATGTTTACAACTATTATATCGTTTTTGGTTGATCTGTGATGTTTGTTTTTAATCATTTTCATGTTTTTTGTGGGTTATTTTTGTTGATTTTTTCTCATACTATTGTCAGTTTGTCTTCGACTTTTGAGTTTATATTTCAATTTTCATTATAATTGATAGTAAAATTGTACATGTTTTTTTATTAATAGAATTGTTTCAAAAAAGAACTGATGAGTAGTTATCCAGCGATATATATAATAATGGGTACCTTGTACAGCTAAATTCCCAGTTTCACTTGCTGATCCCTCAGGATTAGTAACATTACATGTGTATGCTCCTTCATCTGCTTTTGTTACATTTGCAATAATAATGTCAGTTACACCGTGAGCATCGGTTGACATAACATCTATTTCTGTCGATTTTCTGTAATTTTCAACCGCAATTTTTGTGACAATGGAATGACTATAATCAATATTTTGACCATTTTTTGTCCATAGTATTTCAGCATCTAACGGGTTGCTATAATATGAGCAGGACAAATGTACACGGTGTCCAACTGAAACGGGACCTTTTGGCCACAAACATTTAACACTAGGATCATCTAAAAGAGTGTAAGTCTTTGTGAGTATGAAATAAGACCCAAATAAGTGAAAACTCTCTATCATTAAAAGTTTCTATTTCAAATATTCTGAAGAAATGACTAAAATCAGCACTACAAAACATTTAACGGTCACATAAAACATTCTTAAACCGAAACGATATGTACAAAGTCACAACAAAGACAATTTTGTCTTGAATTCGCACTTTTTAGTATTTGGGAGTATAATATAAAAATTGCTTTACAAAGCAAACGTTACATGGTATATGATGCCAAGAAAAACACAGGAAGAGATCCAAATTGTTTTTATATTAAGCAAGGCTTTTTCTAAAAAGTTGCATTAAGTTTTTCTTTTTATTTGAATTTGGAGTTTTGAACTCCCCTTGGTATCGTACTTCTTTTTTCAGACACCCGATATAATATGCACATGAATAAATGAACATCCTGCCCACAATGATATTCTCCCAGTTTTTCTCAGTAGTTTTCGTCCATTCATTTTCCATTTCCTATATGTTCCAGAAAATCTCACCAAATAAGCAATATTAAATCAGGATAGGGATTCAGAAACCTCATAATGAACTCTGGCGGTCTTTTGATTAAAAATAACAACATTATCTCCCCGCGCAATTAAAGGTCTATAACTACACTTTGAATAAGAGAAACTCAGGTGCACAGTTGAATATCAATGACAACCTTTTATTCCTACAATGTGTTGGTTTTGATGAAAAAGTCCTTGCCATTTGGAAGGTTAATATATAGCTTAAATTGTTCAGAGTGTTAACCGTTAACCGTGTTCATTAAATCATCAAATCTTTACACTTTTACTACAAAAATGATGGGTTCAGTATCGAAAAAATTAATATTTTTTGACCATGGTAGTGTGCAAAACATTTAAAGTATTGGTGGCGATAACCTAATCATTGTAGGTTATATATTCCAAATATTAAGCACTGAAAATTGGCCTTGTGTACCTTAATAATGCAACTAAATCATAGCAAAGAACTTTGAACATACACGTATATCATTAATACGGAAATATATTTATCTCTTGCAATGCTTAACATTTTGACATGCTGGGGATTCCTTTATATTTGATACATATATATGGCATTGGTGTAACTCATTGTGCAATGCCGTATGGTTCATATCCTTATCCTTTCTTCTATGGTGGAATTTGTTCCATTGGCAATTATGTCACATCTCTTAAATCAGGATACTATAAGCTTACTTTAATGTTGAACCTAAATATTTTTGTTCAACAATACGTGCATTATCCGTATCTTATATATTGTGACGGCCGGACGTTTTATAAGCGCTTCTAAATATTCAGGTTTTTACTGATCATTTATGATAAGTTTTCGCTTGTTGGTCATTTATGTTTTGTTCAAGTTTTAATGTTAAACTGCTTAATGGTTATTTATATAAATGGTTCTCTCTAGGATTCATATATGACACTGAAACTTACATAGGATATTCAGTTTTATGGATTGTTCTAATGGAGTTTCTAACATATCGTGTTCTGCTATGCATGTAAAAAGTTGTTCATTGTGATATCTGTTTAGCATTAATGAATAATATGCAATTTCGCTGTCATCTTTATTCATCGTTAGCTTCGTCTTTCCATGGTACCAAATGGCTTTACCATGCGGAATTCCTCCTAAGGTATAACATGCTAATGTAAGATTCTCGTTTTCCTTCCCGATAACTGTGTTTCTCTCGGTCATGTTTATCACTCTTAATTCCGAGGGAGGTACTGTAAACAAACGTCATTAAGAGTAAATAAACATACTCTATACTTAATCTTATAGACAAATGACATAAAGATGCACGTTTTAAAGACGTTTAAAAGAAAAAATACCATGTTTACAAGCATTTCAAAACTGAAAAATTGAAGAGCAGACAGAGAACAGTTTGAAAGTTATTCGTTTACTTGTATTTTTTTTCTATAGCAAACGTCATATAACGAAAATTATATTTTCTACATTTTGAATATCCTGCGCGGTCTTCTGGATTTGCTATCATTAGGGAACGTTCAACCCCTAATCGTAAAACAATTGACTTTGTAAACAATTTGCTTGGTAAGATGTTCATGGAGAAGCGATCTAAAGAACTTTGACTAAACTAAACTAGAATATGATATTTCCTTAGCCGTATTTGGCACAACTTTTTTTTGAGTTTTTGGTCCTCAATGCTCTTCAACTTTATACTTGTTCGACTTTTAAACTATTTTGATCTGAGCGTCACTGTCTTATGTAGACGAAACGTATTATAAGCATTGTACCTTTGATAATATTGAGGTATCTGCTACAGAACCAACAAAAGAAAATCTCATTGAGAACAAAACCACACATCAGAATTTCCAATGCCGACTTGTTTTACCGATGACAACTTACATGAATGACAATCAGTCTGGCAGCAAGAAGGACATAGAGATTATAGTTTTTGAAACTACACACCCATTAGTTAAAAGAGCTTATAAAGCAGAGACCACCTTTAAATATAAGGAGGAGCAAGTATAATTTAAACATAAATCAAATAAACAAAGGAGATGCCAAAGATACCAAACGGATATTCAAGCTCAAAAGTAGAAAACAAACTGACACTGCCATGGCAAAAAAAAAAACGAAATACGACGAAAATACAAACAACAGTGCTAGAAAATTCTTCTGATTATCTCAAAGATAGACATGAATTAATTAAGATTGCAGATAAATCCGAGATCGGCTGTGAAAGTTTACGTTTCAGTAACCAATATAAAAAATAAGGAGATGTCGTATGATTGCCAATAAAAAATGTATCCATAAAAGTTCAAGTGAGGTTGATGTAAAACAAAATAAGGCAACAGTACGGCCTTCAACAAAGATACAAAAATATATACCGTATAATCGGCTTTAAAAGGCCCCGATATGAAAAATATTGAACAATTCAATTGAGAAAACTAACGAACTATTTCAGATGTGGATTCTTCAAAATTCCAAAGATCTTTTAGAGTACATAATATCTAACTCTCTTTAATTTTTAGCCATGGCGTTGTCAGTTTATTTTTGATTTATGAGTTTGACTGTCCGTTTGGTATCTTTCGTCCCTCTTTTATAAGAAAACAATTTACCAAAAAAACATATATGGCAGACATGAATCAATGATGACCACTGAACTAAAAGATCCTGACTTGGGACAAGCACATGAAGGATGTATCGGGGTTAAATAAGGGTAACAGTAATATATCGATATTCAAAAGTCATAAATTGATATAGAAAAAAAATCGGATTTAAACCAAAACCTAAGGATAAACACATCAACTATAAGAGGAAAAACAAAGGAACAACAGGAACACTGAAGTGCGACAAAAATAAACACCAACACATATATAATCGAAGTATTCTTTAACGACTACAATATTCATGTCCTGGTACAGGAAATTTATAACAACACATGGTGGGTTAAACCTTGTGTAAATGCATTTCAAACCTCCCGCGTTATTACAACGTTAAATAATACGCTTAAACAAAACATGCCAGAAATACAGCACGAACATACGCAAGAACATTCATAATAGGGAAACGCACACACGAAAAACACCACAGGATATCATTATCAGTGACGCGCTTACACAACTGACATGCAAACTCAAACTTTATACAACTATTTTACATTATTCGTCCACACAAAGTTCATGACAATGATGGCACAGAAAGTCAATTCTATAATTATTTAGACTATACACATCTCACAAACATGTTTAAATTTTTGCGCCTGTCCCAAGTCAGGAGCCTCTGGCCTTTGTTAGTCTTGTATTATTTTTATTTTAGTTTCTTGTGTACACTTTGGAAGTTAGTATGGCATTCATTATCACTGAACTAGTATATATTTGTTTAGGGTCCAGCTGAAGAACGCCTCCGGGTGCGGAAATTTCTCTCTACATTGAAGACCTGTTGGTGACCTTCTGCTGTTGTTTTTTTTCTATGGTCGGGTTGTTGTCTCTTTGGCACATTCCCCATTTCTATTCTCAATTTTATACAATAAGATAAAACAGATAATCCAACCGAAACCATAACAGAAACGCCAAAATTAATGCATGAATGTTGGATGAACAAAACACCGAGACAGAACGGACAGTAACGCAAATTCACATTAAGTATAACAGTTATATAAGAGAATATGATAATGTTGTTATTGAAAGGCATTGGTATAATCATTTGGACAACAATCGATATTATTTAACCGAAACTATAACAAAACATTATAGATAAATACATTGTTTAATATTGGATGTACGAATACCGAGACCCGTTTGTGATTTCTCATTTTCGTTATTGCTCAGACCTCCTCTTATCTGTGACAGTAATTTTAATATTTTTCTAACATTTTATGAATATGAAAATTATGATTATGATATTTAAGTTAAAAGTCGTTTTTACAAAAAACTATCAATATTGGAAATAAATGTCATTTATTCGTATAATAGATAGTTATAAAATCTCTTTTTGCATGGGCCTGAAGATGTTTTTTACGAAATAACAAATCAGAGTTAGGTAATGGTGAATTTGTTTCAAACGCTTTTATACAAATTTAATATCAGGGGTTTTTGATACGTAAGTTTCGAGTGGACATCACGCTGTTAATATTTTAAAAATTGGAAGAAAGAAATCTACAAAAAAAAAAATGAAGATCGAGATGAACGGAGATGAGAAAAAACTATAAAATTATAATTATAGAGAATAGTGAGTGTGGTGTACTTAATTTGGAAGTCTCGAACTCGCGCTGTTATTAAAGGGACATTAGCTGTCAAATTCATGTTCGCCGATTTTAATCAAATTCTCATATTTGATTTATAACCATGGCAAACATTTATCCAAACTATTAAACGTCTAAAATAGAGAATTAACAGGGCATGGACATGAAAATACATAGCTTCGTTTCGTGTGTATTAAGTCTAGGCGCCATCTAATTAATTATCTAGTTGACCTCTAAAGTCATCCAATGGACATATAAGCGATGTAAACACAAATATAGATATAAATAGATTAAGCGAACTCGTTTCTAGGTATATTTAATTTCTTTTTATAGATGAAAAATAAATGTTTATCGTCGTTTTTACCTGTATAAGAATGATTTTTTGTGGATCGAATTAGTCAATCAAATGATTTACCTTTGTTTTACTTTCAATGTTGACATTATTTTCCTTTAAATAAATATACACATACAATGCAGGTGTTATTCATCTCAAGCTTAGAGGTTAAATTGAAGTTCACATGAATACGGATTCAATGAGGTCGAATTATTCATTCGGAAGTGAATAATTCATAATCAATGTTATTTTAGCTTATTTTGACAGAATTGAACCATCCTGGCTGCTAAAATCGAATTATTATTTCATTATTTGAATTTCATTAATGATTGGGCAAAAAAAAAATGTAAATTTTTTTATATTTCGTAGCTAGTGCCCCTTGAAGTTGTAACGGCATATTTTTTCCTATATTTTATAAAATCATAATAACCAGTTATTTATATGCGGCTATTTGAATCAGATTATTCACGCTTGTGCTCTTAAAGATTTAACCTCTTTATGATGGGGTAAGGAGGACATGTAGGAACCGTTCTGCTAGTTTTCCAATATAAAAATTCTCCCTGTACAAGGGCGGGGAAGGAAGTTATTAAAATTTAGATTAATTAAAAACATTTGCAATGTTTATATTTGCATTACAAACAAAAACACACAAATGGAGCTATACTTCATTTTGTATCCAAGTGTTACTAGGTTGATGTTGTTTTTTCTTAATTACGTGTTCATGGTGTTTATTTGTCATTTTAAGTTAACAAAATTTGCTACTATAATCAATCACATGGTTTAACGTTTAAAAGTACGAATGAATCGACAAAAAACGAAATTGGTTTTCTCTATTAGATTTTATTTTAACACGTTATGGTCTAAGTAATAGACTGGTTAATGTCAGAAGTTATAGAACACTTGTGTTTACGAAATATTTGAAATGAGAATATGTGCATGTCTCCTCTCAGTTTAATCTTGATAATGTTATTTACAAATATTTCAATATTCCATTTCAAGACCTTTAAGATAAGTACTAGTATAATATTAATTCAAAACATTCTGCTAGACATATAAAACGTTATCCAGGGTTGCTACAAATATTAATTACATTACGCCCTTTATTTAGTGAAATTGTGTATACCAACCTTTTAAAAGCAAATAAAAATAATGAGGTGTAGTAGGAAAATTCGTAATACACATGTATTTCCCTTCTGTAAAATTAGTTGCATTTACTATTTGCAAATTGTAGGTTTCACCATCAGTTACTTCATAATGATAACGGATTTCAGGAGGAATTGGGTTTATTTGTTCATTTTCCGATATTAAACGCCATCTGTCTGTATGCCTTGCTTCAAACGTCCACTGCGTCAATCCAATAATGGAACAATTTAAAGTGACATTTCCGCCTGGTTCCGTGTATACATGATCTATGGTGTATCCAGCCAAAACACCTTTAATTGAACAGTAAGCTATTAATAAGTATGTCATCATTTTTTATCATGATGTTAAGTGATTGTGTCAGTTCAGGGTGTTATGTTTCTGTCAAATTTCGCTCAACTTACTGAATTGTTATAAGTAATAAATTTATCTACCAAACTTCAACTCAGCAATAGGACATGATTGAGATTAACTGCAATAGAAACTTTGCCAAGAACAAATATCTACCAAAGCTTGCTGAAAAGAGGATGTGTACACACACGATTAGCTCGTTTTAAAAGATTAAAAATGCAGAATAAAAGAAGATGCAAACTGAAATATATTAAATACATTAAATACAAAAGTTATGTAGTTGAAACTATCTAAAGGGGATTTATTCATTGGCATTTAACGTCACTTGTGTTATTGTACTATGGTAAATTTGTGTATTCTTGTTTTAATTGTTTGCTAATATGCTTGGTGTATATGCCATTTTGTGGTTCTGTGTTTCATATTTGTTTGTTAAGTGACTTTCCGTTTTGATATTTTTGTGATTTTACTTTTTGCAGTACTTTTGTGTTATTTCGTTGTAGTCAGTATTTAATGGCAGAGGAAGCCAAGGTGTCCTGAGAGTACCACCGACCTTGATAAGGAAAACTGACGTTCCTAATCGATTACACTTAAAGTGAAGTGTACCTGCTACGTGCGAGATTCGAACTCACAACACCAGCTTTTACAGGCTAATGATACAGATATTCAACTACTTTTTTTCTCTTGGCCTTTTGGCAACCGAGACCCCTCATTCAAAAACATCTTCAACATTGAATTCATGATATTTATGAGGAAGCTAACAGTAAAGTGAAACCATCGCTGACAAAACCATTGTCAATTAAATTATTCCTTTTTTTTCTCCAATGTTTATTTGTGGTGCAAATCGTATCATTGGCCTTCTTTAATACTGTGCGATGTATGCAATGCTTCGTGGCGTTCTTTTTCGGAATTGTGTCTGTTCAAGCAAAACGTGCATCAGAGATCTACTTTTATGTCTGTCTTTTTCATTTATTTATTTGGTATTACTGTTTGTTTCATTTGTTTTTATTTCTAAATCTAAAAAAAAAAATTTCCATCTATTATATTTTTCTAATTTGTGAATTTGAATATTAATTTCGATTTTTTGTTTTTCAACCGTTTCTACATATTTTTTTTAAATAGATAATTTAGTGATTCATGGTGAGAATATTGGTATCATATAAGAATAAAAAACATTACTCTAGGATCAGAAATATGGACAGCTTTGGGAGATTAATTCTTATCAATTAAATATTTTAAAAAAAAATTTTTTTTAAAAGACTTGCGGACAACATTACTTTCAAATCTATAACTAAAAACTCTTTCTATTCATACGTTCAACTGCATTTCGTTCATTAATTAGGCCGTCAGTTTTGTCGTAAGAATTGTTTTACAATTTGGGATTTTGGGGCCTTTTCTAACTGACTATGCTGTATGGGCTTTGCTCATTGTTGAATGCCGTACGGTGATCTATAGATGTTTATTTATGTGTCATTTGGTCAGTTGTGGAGAGTTCAACTTGTCTCATTGGCAATCATCTTTTTTTTCATAAGACATATAACGATAATTTTTATCCATAAGCATCTGACTCCATTAGTAAAAATCATTCAAATACCTTTCGACGTTTTAAATTCGAGACTGTTTCAACAATTATATTAGTTGCAAATGTTTATGCATTATTCAATTTGCAACTACAAAATACAAAGTACTTACCTCTATTAATTGTATGTATGACTTGCAACAAGTTAAACAGCAAAATTACCATAATGATGGCATTTCATCAGGCTCAGCAAATACTATAAATGTTCACAAACAATTTAATGAAGAATGCTTTCAAATATAAATAATTGCATCTTTCAATAAATGACTCTAAACAATACTTAATATTAGATAACTAATCAGAAAAAAACACACATTATAAAGTCCATATTCCGGAATAGGGTAATTTTTTTCCTTTTGGAGCAAGATTTAAAATGATGCACCACTTTAAATTTGAATTTTTTATATTTTTGAAATACCTATTAAAATGCATTGTCTAAAACTTGAACATAAGAAACTTTGTCCAACTTTTGTTTTTGTTTTTGTAATATTAACCTTTTTTCTCTCGGTTGTGATGTTTGTTTTTACTTTTCAACTTTGTTATTGCTATTGTGGTATCTACGTTTTCTAGGTTTTGAATGCACGAATATCAACAGTGAATGATAAACAACTTAGGAAATTTTACATTTTTTAAATCGTTTATAAAATAAACGTAAAACATCTTTACTACAGAAAACAGATGTGTAGGATGTTTAGATATTGCAAATCTAATCACAGCTCTACTTTTTTTAAACGTGCATTCTTTGTGTTTGTAAATGTTTTGACAAATATATTTCATTTATTTTACCTTTGTAAATAGAAAATTATCGTTTTCAGTTTTGATGATCTGATGCATTTCTACATGCTCGTTTCGAATTAAAAAAAATATTCTACAGTTCGGCCACATACCTCCTATTTAAACAAAGTAATGGTCAATAGATATTCAAGCAAAAAGTTTAAATATTTAGATTGAACGATCTTGGAGTAAACACAACTAACAATAGTATTAAGGTAATGATTTACGTAAATAAAAAATCTAGAAGTTTAATTTTGTAAGGGAGTTGTAAGAAACACCCGGATTTCGAACAAAATGATTGTTATAAAACATACTTCTAATGGTTGAAAAAGTTAATAAAAAATAATCCCAACCCATTATAAATACATTATATAGTTAGATTTTGCAAAGGTGGGTCTCTGCGGTTTGAATATATGCATATGGCATCCCAGACATTGTCGAAAGGGTTCATGCCTGGAGAAATGAAAGTCCAAAAGAAAGTGTCAATGGCTTCTTGCTCTTTATACTTTGTTACATTTCTTGCCTAGTGTGGTCTAGCGTTGTCGTCCATGTACAAGGGTTTTGACGCAAGTGGATGATTATAAAATTGAGGAACTTAAATGTATCTCAACACCAAATCCCTGTTTGTCTGTCTGTTCATGCTACCCTGCCGAATATGCACACTTAGCTAACACCCTCATGAAAAGGAACCCCATACTGTCACAGCACCGAATGCAGTCGTTGGGCAAATATTGTTTTGGTCATAGGCAGTTTCATTTCCCCGCCAAACTCGTAGTATGCCGTCTTTTGGTCTTAACAGAAACCGACTCTTATCTGAACAATGAGCTTTTTATCAGCATCTCATGTTTTATCGTCGATGGACATTAGCCCATTGAAACCGGTGCCTGGCTGTTAAGGCAGGTTTCTTGACAACACGTTAAGTGTTCTTATGTCGCCTCTATGATGTCGAAGGACCAATATAGGTACACTAACTCCACCACCTGGAGTCTAGTTGTGTCTAAGCAATCTGTCATCATGACAGGTAGTTAAACGGGGTCTTCTGGACCTTGATCTATCATTTACAGTTCCTGTGCCAACTTGACTTTTTACAAATTTGCCAATGACGATGTGATAAACATTGAAATGGTAACCTATGCTCCCAGTGCCTCTACCGGCAATTCACATGCCATTGATTGCCAATGTTTAGGCACATATAACCTACGCCTTGGTGTAGGTAAAAATTCATCTGTACGCGGTACAGTAGGAAGAGGTGCGAACGATACCAGAGAGACAATCAAACTTATAGATCGAAAATAAACTGACAACGCCATGGCTAAAAATGAAAAAGACAAATAGACAAATGATAGTACATTTGACACAAAATAGAAAACTAAAGATTTAGCAATATGAACCCCACCAAAAACCGGGGGTGATTGCATGTGCTCCGGAAAGATATACAGATCCTGCTTCACATGTGACACCCGTCGTGTTCCTCATGTTATTACTAACCCGGTAAATAGTCTCATTCGGTAGGTCACATTCGTGAAACGGAGAGGGGATTGTAGTTATTACTTAGGATGATTTAAAGTCATCGAAACAGTGTTTTGTAAAAGTGCAGATGACCTTTAATAAACAGTTGCTTGGCGGGTTTATTGAAGTTCAATCTTTTTCATTGTATTGACTTTTCTAAGTGTATGTCAACGGCAATTCATAACACCATACGTACATATTTTATCGCAATAGTTAAAACAGCATTAGAAGAGTAACATACCACAAAAACAAGATGTTATATAAGATGTGTAAATATATAATCTTTTTTGAAAGTTTGTACCAGGGCTATGCAACTATCACGGAGAAGATGTTGCTAAGTTGTAAAACTTTTGTCTGCTCCTTTTGTCATTTTGAACAATAAAATATGTTTAAACTAACTATCACGGAAGAACCTTATCGATAAGATGCATTATGTAAAATATAGTCCTTCTTTTTCCGAGCGTCAGGTATGGAAAAATCTAAGTCCCTGCGGTTTTCGTCAGGTCAGTAGTTAGTACTATGGCTTACCTGTTTGAAAAAAATCCTTCATTATTTCTTCGTTAATAAATTAATTCCAAAAATAATCAGAAACTACGGTTGCTACTTGCTTTAGAAACTATCCCCTTCATGAATTTTGCTATTCATGATTGTCCTTTTTTTCATATGGCTCCTCCTGTATTCAGTAATGAAAACACCTTTTAAATTTGGGTCGAAGCGTTCTTGTTGTAGGTAAATTCAGAAAAAACGCGTCCGATGCGATGGATCTATCAAGTGATATTTTTATTTCCTATATTTAGCTACCACAGGATATATACCGCTTGTGGTGACTGTAAGTTCCCGAGAATGTTATATCATGGATTAGTGAATAAGTACTGATATGTTTCATTATAAAGACTTCTTACAATCTCAGTTTATATCTCTTGAAATACTTAAGAAACAAAGTTCTAACTCAACTGGACAAAAATTAAGTTGGATTAAGATATCAAAGGGACATCAAAACTAGTAGAGAGAAACTGTAAACGTCATGGCAAAAAAACAGAGGACCACAAAAACACATTCAAGACATTATATAGAAAAAAAAATTGAGAAAGCTACCCCACTAAAACTATTTTGAAAGATTTAGAAGTAGTTATAAAAGGTACCAGGATTATAATTTAGAACGCCAGACGCGCGTTTCGTCTACATAAGACTCATGAGTGACGCTCATATCAAAATGTTTATAAAGCCAAAAGTACAAAATTGAAGAGCAGAGGATCCAAAATTCCAAAATATTGTACAAAATACGGCTAAGGTAATCTGTGCCTGGGATAAGAAAATCCTTAGAAGATCATCAATCTAGTGTCTCCAATCAATAAGGACAATAGTACTATACCACTGTTCAAATTTCATAAATCAGTTGAGAGAAAAAACAAATAAACAATTCACTGACAATTTATAAAGGTTGCATTTCTGTAAATATTGACAATGCAATTTCCAATAGGAACTCCTTTTATGGCTACAACTGTACCACTTTTACTATAAAGTTTCGAAAAAAAATCTTATCCTAGAATTGAATGTTCATATGCACTTCATCTGTGTTCAAAGGTCAAAATATAGGGCATATTTTCAACGTGTATATGCCCTGAACTTTTCAGAGTTTAAACTAACACTAATTTTCTTAACTACCCCTACCTCGAATGAAGGGTTACCACAGCTTTCAATGTAAACAATATGCACATGTATATTTGCTGGTAACATTCCCAAGTAATGTATCTATGAGATGGAACTCAGAGAGCATAACTGGGAACCAATATGTAAACACAATTAATTTTCTATGAATATATTCTAAATCTCCCCAAAAGAGGCGTGATTTGAGAAACAGCTATATTTACAAAGTGCAACCTATAAGGTGATTACGGGTCATACTATAACGGATAGGTAATGTACTCTTATCTTACTCAATGCCATCACCAGATTTGCAAACCATCGTTCACGAAAATATTCCAACTTGACTGAATGTGATTTTTTTAAAACAACGTAGACATTTAAAAAGAAAAAGGAGGCAAGAATATGAGATCCACGAAAACATTTAATAAAAAACTTGAAAATTATATAAGGTACTCCTGCAGGGTAAGCAGATCCTGCAAAATAAAGGCAATCGTCGTACTACTTATGATAAGTACAAATTCGACGATCAGGAAAAAGGGACAGGATTGTAGGTACGGATTTTTGACCATATCCATTATCATTTGTGACATATTTAATACATAACTGTAATCTTCGTAACACATTCAAAAGGATTACTTTAACTTTACCATGTGGAACCATTGCTTCGGTAGCTTTCTGTGAGTAAAAACCTATATATGAAGGAAATCATAGTACGAAACACAATCTTTGGAATATAGCATCATCTGGGAGATATATACTTTAAATGTATGTGCTGTCTGAGGTTAGCTACATTGAAAATTAAACCTCACATCAGAAAGCTGAAATCATCCCTTTAGTCATATATAAATTGTTCTTCTCAATAGATCTCAATTTCTAGGTGTTTATTATGTTTTAAACATTTTTGAGAGAGATATGAAATTCTGAGCATTCAAGTACCTCAAATCATAACTTTTAACTTCCCTCTAGTATCCCCATCGTCATTAAACATAAAAAGATTATTTACCAGGAAAAAAGTCACATTGTCAATAAACTAAAAAAAACTAAACAAACAATGAAATATTACCTTTACAAACTGTCACAAAATCTTGTGCTCGGGAGTTAACCACCACGTTGTGTTGTTTTCAAAACATCAAGTAACTGTACGAACGACATGGAATGTTACATATGTTTGAAATAAGCTAAACAACTATCATTTTGTAATGCTTTCGTTTTAAATCCCGAAGACCGAATTACAATAAATGTTTTTGTAATATACTATATTCCGATATGTTTATCCATATGCTAGAAATAATAAATGATTTCCTGTATTTTATTATTTCCTCTACCATTACTATTGTCTCTTATATAGTAATATTAGTACCAAACACAATTCGTGTGTGTATAAAGTGAGAAAATAAAAAAATAAAACAATAAAGATATGGTCACTTGACATTTAAAAGTATCAATAAAAATGAGCTGAATGTCTGTCATATGAAGATTCAAGAAGGGTTATTTTGGTTTGATTGAATTTAATCAATTGTTTTAATCTTCATTGATAACATTGAATTGTAAAGTTGGATTACCAAACTCATTGGCATAAAAGTGCGATGTGAAGTGCCCGATTAAAGCAAACATATTATTTTCTTTCCTTTTTAGAATTCGTTTTAGGAAGTTGTCTCCTAAGTGGAAGTCAATCTGCAAATGAATATTGAGTGCATTTAGTTTCCATGGGAAAAGCAAAACTCTAGGTAAAAGCATAATTCTCAAACACAAAAATTTGTTGTCAATATTTACTTATATTATCATGTCAGATACAGAGAGTCTATTTGCATCTGATAGATTTATAAAAAGATGATATGTCCCTTCCTTAATCAAAATCTACGGTTGCAATGCTTTATGTCAAAAGGTATAACTTATTCTATTTTGTTGCTGTATTCAGTGTTCTTTGAGGTAATTTTGTATAAGGGATATAGAAAGCAACTGCATTCTTATCTCTTTTTTTTAATAAATTTGTCGAATGAATAGAATATTTATCTGACTCTCACAACCTGTATAATATGTAGTTTAAAAATAACTAAGTTAATTGTTATCATAAGTCATAGTTTGTTCAATTACGCTGAACTTCATGATTTTTACGGACGCCAGCACGAGTTGGTTGACCGTTATGGAATTACCGTTTCACAGATGATATCGGATATGTTCCTTATGTCGTGACTACAATACCTTTCCCTTTTCAAGAATGTGACCTATCGAATTAGACTTTTTACCGCATTTGTAATAACATAAGCAACACAACGAGTGCCACATGTGGCGCAAGATCTGCTTACCCTTCCGGAGCACCTGAGACCCCCCAAGTTTTTCGTAGGGTTCGTGTTGCCTTGTCTTTAGTTTTGTATGTTGTGTCTTCTGTTCTATTATATGTCTGTTTGTCTTTTTATTTTTAGCCATGACGTTGTCAGTTTATTTTCTATCTACGAGTTTGACTCTCCCTCTGGTATTTTTCGTCCATCTTTTCTCTACCTACAGTGACATGCATGTTGGATTTGTGTTGCTGGTGATCAAAATAGAGGAATTAAGTTTGAGTATCACAAAAACGTAAGGGGATATAAAAAATTAAATAAGTGTATTTCAACACTGAATTCAGAGCGGACACATATTAAGTTGTGCAATATTTCGAAATAAATAAACAACAAAACGTTCAGAAAAAAAGATGATAAGAATGAAAGATCACAGAAAACTGAAAATTGAGCATCTGAAAACATTACCAAAAAACAGTACTTAATTTGGATGCTCCAAAAAAGTTGGTCATTGATTTTCAATTAATGACAACCGACAGTATATTATATTACATTATTCATGACCAAATATGTAAATTTGAAACCCTTCAAAACATGAAAATACGTAACAATACAATATCAACAAATATGTAAATTTTTGGCCGAATTTATTTGTACAGACCAATATGAAGTGGTTGTTCTTAAATGTGTATTATGTTCAACCTTGTCTTTTTCCTTTTGTGTGTTTTGGGAAAAACTGAAGTATGCAAAAGAGGTGGCGAAATTCTGCACACATGAATAATGCTCAACAAAAAAAAAGAAATAATTTATTATAATCTAGTACACATTGATGGAGATCTTCCATTGTTGAAGATGCAGATATATCTAGGTAAGATACGTAAGGTCTTTATAACGTTTAAATATAATGAATTGATACTTGATTGATAGAGACTTATAGCCTGAATAATCGAGTTTATATACTGTAGTACTTTAGTTGGTTCCACATAGTTCAAACAAAAAGGTGATATGGTTTATGTTCATCCTTTGGTTCCATTGTCTTGTTTCTGTTTTAACATTTACAAAAAATTGCTGAATAGTCATTTAGACAGATTATCAACTTAAACCACTATGATTTCCTGCAAATATAGAATGACATTCATCTTCTATGAATTGACTTAATCATTTATAGCATCATTTTCATAATTTTGCACATTAACTAAATAACTTATAATAAGTAAACAACTTATGTTCATCATTATCCAATAAATATAATTTAAACCATTAGGCAGTACAATTTAAATATTTCATATCATTGTATGTATTTTAAAACACAGGAACATTTGCTTGCAGTCACTGTTCCATATCACGTGAATAGTAGATAAGTAGAAATAGAAACGTGAATGCAAGAAAATGTTCCTGTCCTCAAATAACCAGTGACAAATTTGAGTTTAACAAAAGGATCGGCACTGAGACAGAACACACAAATACGAAAGCATCCAAAACACATATAGGTGCAACAAACAGTATTGAACTATGGCTATATTATAGTAAGCTCCTAATTTCTATTGCCGAAACGAGTAATGAATCTTTTAAACAAAAGCATATGTAAGATCACCCATCGACTACCAATATAACAATAAATCTATAAATGTGTGATATAAGAGAATCACTAGGGAACTTTCAAGATTTTCATAGACATTCGAATATGTAGCTGATTTGAAATAGTCATTTGACGTTTTAGCTCTCACATTTTCCCCTTTTAATATATTTGCAAACTGATAAAAGAAAAGAAAGTAAAAAGTGGACAGTTAACTTATTATACATGTGATGAAAAATAACTCTTGTCATATTGTTACAAAATTTAATATTATACAATTATGGCCCGTTGAAGAGGTGAATATCCAAAATTGTCAACACGAGAAGGTTATTTCATTGAGGGCGCAGCCCGAAGTGAAATAACTTTTAAGGGTTGAAAATTTTGGATATTCATCGACTCTAAGGGACCACAATTGCTTTATTATACCGAACTAACATTGGAAAGGCCTTTCGAACACTTCTTTAGACTTTACACAACAGTCAACACAAACACACAAGCTGAAAATACCTTTATGGCTTTGTGTTCTAGAATTTCTCGAATGTACAACAAAGGTAGAATCTTTTTGTAAAATATTGATGGCCCTGAAAAGGACCGTTTATAAGAGACACGGCTGCTGGCACTCTTTTCATGACCACTGCCTTATTTCCATTTCTCTCGGTGGGCTTCCAGTGTAACGTGCACGCTGCCATTTTGTTTATTTACGTCTGTGACGTCATTTTCATGGGAGGTAACTCAAGTACAAATCAACAAACTGAAAAGGTTATTCACCGGTGAATAATAGGGTTATTCACCGCTGGTGCAAATTTTTAGGGTTATTCGTCCTTCCTTGCAATTGAATGAAAAACAACTGAATTATTCCATGTCACGTGATAACGTTTCACCCAATAGAATTGTTTAAAATATATGTAAGGTATAATAATAGTTATTGACAGGTGGCACAACATGTATAAGCCTGTCCCAAGTCAGGAGCCTGTAATTCAGTGGTTGTCGTTTGTTTATGTTTATTTCGGGTATTGTTTCGTTTATTTTACCAAGGCCGAGATTTTACAAAATCACAAATCTGTCCTTCTTTCTTTTGGTATCAACATCAAAGAAAACGAAGAAAATTTACCATCCTTATACTGGATACCAAAACTACACGAAACTCCATATAAAGAACGATAGATAGCTGGATCGTCAAAATGTTCGACTGAACATTTTTCTTAAATACTGACTACTATTCTTTCTACAGTTAAAGATGGGCTTCAAAAATATTGTGATGAGATATATTCTACCAGTGGTGTTAACCAGATGTGGATTCTCAAAAATTCGAAAGATCTATCGCTTATTCTTCTATCACAATCTTTGCAATTTTGCAGCAACATAAAGACTTTTGATTTTTCTACGCTTTACACTAATATTCCCCATGCTCAGTTGAAAGATCGACCCCACCATCTCATTAAACAGAGCTATTTCTATAAAAATGGGAATCGTAGATACAAATTTCTTGTTTTGGATTACAATAATTCATATTTTGTGAAGAAGCACACTGAATCTATCAGAAAATATACTGAAGATGATATTATCAAAATGCTGAACATTTTGATCGACAATATATTTGTTGAGTTTGGAGGATTCATATTTCAACAGACAAACGATATTCAAATGGGTACTAATTATGCACCCCTACTAGCCGATTTGTTTTTGTACTCGTATGAAGCAGAATTCATTCAAACCCTTCTAAAAGACAAACAGAAAAAACACTTTGCGAATTTTTTAAATTTCACTTTCCGATATATTGATGATGGCTTGTCATTGAATAACCCATATTTCAGCCAATACTTGCATCTTATATATGCCAGTGAACTTGAAATTAAAGATATTACTGATACTAGAAGGACTGCTTCATACCTTGATCTTTTCCTCAACATTGACACAGATGGACGATTTCACACAAAAAGCTACGATAAACGGGACGATTTCAACTTCCTAATTATCAATTTCCCATTTCTCAGCAGTAACATACCCTCTGCCCCTTTGTATGGTGTTTACATATCTTTATTGATACGCTATTCTCGTGCATGTTTACACTATACGGACTTCATATACAGGAGTGTGCTCCTAACGCAGGAACTGCTCCAACAAAGTTATGGGGACAGATTAAAAATGACACTCCGTAAATTTTACGGACATCATCACGAATTGGTTGATCCATACGATGTATCTTTGTCCAAACTAGCTATGGACATTTTTACCACGTGTTAGATTGTGGTTTCATCTGAACATAGTTTTGTGTGGACGTAGCGCGCGTCTGGCGTATAAAAATATTTGTTAACCTGTTAACTTTTGATGGCTATTATTCGTTTGTTTCTCTGTCCTATATTTTCTCCCATTTATCTATTGTAGCTCTGTCGTGTAATGTTGTCATTTTTATGTTATAATTAACAATGTCATTAAAGCGGGAGGTTTGGCATGCCACAAAACCAGGTTCATTCCACCATTTTTTCATAAAATGCCTTGTACCAAGTCAGGGAATTGGCCATTGATACATTATAGTTTGTGTCTGTGTGTTTTACATTTCGGCGTTGTGTCTCTGTTGTGTCGTAGTTCTGTTATATTTGATACGTTTCCCTCAGTTTTAGTTTGTAACCCGAATTTGTTTTTTCTCTATCGATTTATGAATTTTGAACAGCGGTATACTACTGTTGCCTTTATTATATATAAATAAGGCCGTTCGTTTACTCGTTTGAATTGTTTTATATTGGTATTTCGGGGCCTTTTATAGCTGACTTTGCGGTATGGGCTTTACTCATTGTTAAAGGCCGTATGGTGATCTAGAGTTTTTAATTTCTGTGTCATTTTGGTCTCTTGTGGAGAGTTGTCTCATTGGCAATCATACCACATCTTTTTTTTTCTTCTATAGATGGCAGATTTGAAATTAACAGTAAAGGGATGAATTCTTATCGTGATTGATGTTTTTAACACTGGTAGATTCAGTTTATTCAACATAATAACATTACTGAAATTAAAGCTCGAATAACTTTAACCGTTTAGTAACATTGCTTATAATTGATATTATGGTATCGTCAGTTTAAGAACAAATTTAAAATACATCAGCAGGAAGAAATTAAAATGCCATCAATAGAAAGGGAAAACAGAAGTTGTTCAATGACCAATATTTAATTTCTGAAAAGCAATTTTATGACAAAATATAGTTATTCACCTTTATTGTATTTCAACTTTACAAACGTGTTTTTTTCTAGATAAATAACGTAATTGTTGTACTAAATTTAAGAACACTTGGTATGCTTGATTAATGATTGATAACAATCAGCACCATTGGCTATATCGTGGAGGTCAGTTTTTATTTTTGCTTTTAACTGAAGTCCCCGAAGAGAACCAACGTCTTCTTTCAGAAAAAAAACCAGATAATTTTAGTAAGTTCAAACTGCTAATCTCAGTGTTGACAGGATACTGAAATAGTAGATTAAGAACTAAGACCACTCGGCAACAAAACTATTTCTGTATGATTTATATATGTCCATACTAAAACTTTGATTTATGAATGCTCCAGCCTCTGATTTCAATAATAAAGCCAATTGAGACAGAGGCTAAAACAAAGAAGTTCTGGGATAAAAGTGATTTACTACGAAGTAAAAGAAGAGTGTTTTAACCCAAAAAATCTGAAAAGTAGTGACAAATACATATAAAGACATCTTCACTCTAACATAGAAAGTTTAAGTGTTTTCAGACTAATATAACATTTAATAGCACAGAATATACAGAAAATCACTGCACTAATGATATGGCATGTTCAAACCGGAGTGTTGTCTTCTGGATTGATGAAAACAACTGGGACAAAATGTGCCCACCGGCAGTAGCATTAATAAGATGGTTGGTAAACTCATTACTGCAGATATCTGGCTAAAATTAAGTTCGATAGATACGCGTTTAGTCGACCCATAACTCAATTAAAACTTCCCAATTAGAAAAGTTATATATTCAAAAACAAATATGGAGAACTTTAACCAAATAATCAAAATTTTGAACTTGGCATTTACTTTCACCCATGATTTTATTCAACATTTTAATCTGCGAGCACGTGCTTATTTCCTGAAATTAGACACAAATAATTGTAATGGTATTAATTTTAAATGTGTTTTAAGAGAATGATATTCAAAAGAAAAATTATAAGTAATAAGTATCCATACTTCACCGGGTTTATTTTATATTAGATTAGACTCGAATATATATATTGATATTATATAAAATCTACCTTTCTTGATGTACTGCCCCCACGCAGCTCTGAAATATTATGGAACAATCCATGAGCAAGAATGAGAATGTTAATTTGACGTGTATATTACGATTTAAACGCGAACAAAAAGTAACAAAAGACCATGTTACAGGACATTGTGTTCCTTCATGTTCTTATAAATTGACATTGTACATGTTTTTATTATTGTCTCAGAATATTTTTCTTTAATTATCAATGGATTTTAAAATATCACCATATTAATAATAGTTAGAGAGAACTAATGTTATCATATGAAATAAAAGGTAAAAACATAAAAGTCTTATTTCGAATATATCTTTCAATCTTTTTTTATACTATTAGATATCTAAATAACGTAACACAGTAAAAGAAGTATGCAGTAAAATTGGTACTGTTAATGTAAATACCCTTCTCGCAATATTGGGTAAACGCTGAAACTTTTGAATATTAAGGCATATAAATAAGGAATAAGTAAGACTGTTTTAAATGACACTAACATAGCAATGTGTTGATTACCTTTATAAAGTTTTGGATACTTATACGATACGATAGCTATTCCAGTTGCTACTAATCCACAGCACAGTACATACCACCACATCATGTTTAGAACATCATCTGTCAAAAAGTAATAAATTGTATGCTCAAGACATTATTTTTATCAACATAAAGGATGATTATAATCAATTTTCATAACAGGATAACACAACTTTTTATATTTCTCAATTTGATTATATCCATTACAATACCTTGATTTGTTTGGTATATCGACGAAAAACTATAGCTACTTCTCGTAAGTATGGTGAATACTAGTACACAACCGGGTTTCTTCAAATGTCATCAGATCTAGTTAATATGTTTCGAAATCGTCGGCGTACACATTAATGTTGCAATTCCAAAACTATGTCCTTTTAATAGAAATTCGTCAAATTATTTCAAATAAGTTCCCTTTTCCTCGTTTTAGGTATATAGTAACTTACCATCATCAGCCTATTCTTAGACAGCGTATTGATCAAAACAAAGAGTATCTTGAGGAAATTGATATCTTTTTTTGCATAAGATACAATGCATATGCTCTATTTGACCATATATACTTTCATTTAAACAATCACAACAAAGTGTATGTTTTTTCCGAGTTTTATTGCGTGTTAAACCTTTGCACCTTTTATCCTGTTATAATTTTATAAAGGTCTAAGCAAAGGTTAACAGAAATTACTATAAATTTACTCACCATTATTTGCATGTACATTCGTACCAATTGTAAATACACCTACACCTACAATTGCAAACGAAGCGTTTAATAAATTATAATTCTGAAAAAAAATATCATTCACATCGTCGTGTTCTTTGAAAACTTGCAATACACATATGTGTTATGCAAAATAAAACAAAAAAAGGAAATAATAAATAAATCAAAACAACAGCAACAAACGGCACAAAAACGAAAGGGCAATCAGGGGTCAATGTGCAGATTTTTAGACGAAACAAGTGTTCATATAGTATGCCACAATAATATAAACATAAGGATATGACACAATAGTTCTAGATTCAAAATGAGGTGCATGAAAAAAAAACGTCTATTGTCAACATTGGGTATTCGAGTTTCAAAATTATGGCATCAAAAATCCAGATGACGAATAATGTAGATTGATAATGTACTCATTGAGCCCATCTATGCTATCAGTTCTCATATGATCATCTGAGATAAGGTTTTGTTATCTATGTTTGAACATATTTCAAGTGTAAACAATTGATAACGTACTAAATCAGAAAAAAATAATATATAAACTTATACCTGTTTTGTGTTCAAAAACATTACTTGAACAAGAAATATTGTTTCCTTCGGTTTGACTGCCAGAGTTGTATTCATGATCTGGATCTATAAACAATAATTATTTGGAAGGATATATAATATTAGTTACATAGTGTGCTAGTGACCTAATACGGTATATATGGGGTCAGTAAATTCCATATGGGGTGAGAGCGAAGCTCGAATCCCCATATGGAATTTACTGACCCCATATATACCGTATTACGTCACTAGCACACTATGTAACGAATTTATCTTACCGACTATCTTAACGTGTGAAAGTAAGACTAGTGATTCTCAAAATGAGCAAGTCTTCAATACTGTTAGCACTAAGAAAATACTTCCATTGATCCTACAAAAACAGATGCCAACAATAACGACTTGTAAGGTTTAAATGTGTTTTATGAATTTGTTTCAATCTTAATCATCAATTGCTTCGTCTGTTCGAACTTTTAAAATTTTTTCTCAGTACCGTTTTGTTTTTTATAAAGGGACATTACACAATTACTAACCGTGTATGAAATAAGCCCCGCCCCCTTCTTACCTAATAAGGAATATAAAGGGACGTAACTCCACTACTAACCGTGTATGAGATAAGCCCCGCCTCCCTACTAACCTAATATCAAATATACACGGTTTGCACGCGGACGCTTTTAACCAATCATATTCCTGGAAATGTATAGGAGGTAAGATAATGTATAATACAGCATGAAATACATCATGAACCCAAATCTGGCATAATCAAATATGACAATTCACTTTTATCACTTTTGTGCTTTGTCTCTATATGCTCTTAATGTTTCTTTGATATATATATGTCGTAGCTCTGTACTTAAACAAACCGTCATTGTTTTAGTGTACTATGGTAAATTTATGTATTATTGTCTTTAACTTTTGCTAATATAATTGGTCTATATGCCATTTTGTGCTTCTTTGTTTTATAGTGATTATAAAAGATTAATTGACTGCTGTACCCCTATTTTTTTTTACATTTTACCTATTATATCTGTTTGTTTTGTTCACACATCGTTGTCAATATAATGAAATCTGATGCGACTGTCATACAAGTGAGAGATTTAGTTAGCTTTAAAATGTGTTTTAATCCAACGTTTCCTACATAAGAAAATGTCTGTACCAAGTTATGAATAATTCAGTTGTTTTTCATTAGTTTATGGAAATGTGTTTGAGCTTTTGAATTTGCCATTTGATTAAGGACTTTCTTTTTTGAATTTTCCTCGGAGCTCAGTAGTTTTGTGACTTTACTTTTTTATGTTGACCTCAAAGTTTAGCTACATGTTATACATTGTTTTTCTCTTTTTATTCTATCATGTAGTTAAATGAGTAAAACACATATGTATATACAACACATCGAAAATATGTAAGCATTAAAGAGGTTATTGGTAGTCATTTACAACTACAATATGAAACTACGAAGGTGTAGTATGGTTGCCTATCAGATAACTATTAACCAGATACCACCTGTCGTGGATATCAGCACCTGTAAGTCACCTTTCAAAATGAGCTAAATTCATAAGATGAAGAAAGTTGTAAAGGCTTTGTATGTTCTTGTGAAGATATATATGCGGGAAGAATACTTTTCCGATAATGTATATGTACGGTGAGAGTGTAAGTAATTTTGCAAAGACACTTTTCTACTGTGGCCATCCTGGTGTAAAGTACGGTTCGCACTGCACAATCTCCTGACTTCTGTTTAATGTATATAACACTGATGCTTGTTTTTTAAGGGTTGTTTTGGTTTTTCTTTTCATTTGCTACGGTGTTGTTTATTTCGATTCATTTCAACCATCAGTATTTTCGTTATATTTCGTTTTGAAAGAAATAATAATTCTTTGACGTTTTTAATGATTCGGGTTTTTTTAATACTCCAAATGAACTATTGATGGATTCCCCATATTCTTTGTTTCCTTATAATGTGTATTTAAGTTTCCAAAATGTCTTCACAAGATTACTGTTTAAAGGAGATTGACAAAAATCACTTTGATTGCAGAAAACATGTACACCAATATTTTTTCAGTTACTTCCATCTCTGTCAACTTATAAAGGGAAGAATAATAATATTGGTATACAAAACGAAAAAAACTAAAGAATAAGCAGCGCGAATCCCAGAAATTACAAGAGTTAATCAGAAGAGCTACATAATGGTAAGCAAATCCCTCACCACCTGTTGCTTATGCGTCGTGTTGGTCCTTTAGTGTCGTCTTATATGGTTTATCATGAACTAAAGAAATATTAGCATTTGCTTCTCAAAATGTGATTACAGGTCAGAGGCAAATATGTAAACATGTTTATGTAGCTTATGTGCCTACGTTCCTGTGGATGTTGCTTAATTTCGCTTTTCTATATTACTTACATTGTATCTAAGGGTGTGTTTCGTGTACAGATAACCGCAGTAGTGCACATCAAATACCTCAAACAATAATGAATCAGTAACAGTGACTACCATTTGATTCATATCACTATTAATACATTGTTTTTATTCTGGTAATATTAACTGCTCAATCGTCCTGATTTCGAAAATAGTCTTTGTTGTTTTCGAACTTTTAATAAAAGAACACCGACACATTTTGCAATTGGAAAAACTATGGCTACAATTATTTCAGTCGATGTTTGGATCCTCGACTCTTTATTTTATATTGATTATACAAGGTTTTGGTTTATAATGTTTCTGATGAAAATCTTTTGTAAATTTGTATTAAAAAAATTGAAATATTGGTCATCTGAAAAGAAATCAAGGGGCGAAACAAAATTAAAAATCATTAGAAGAAATGGAATGACATTCAAATGACATTACAACAAATAGAATT
Organism: Mytilus galloprovincialis; assembly: GCF_965363235.1. Taxonomy (NCBI): domain Eukaryota; kingdom Metazoa; phylum Mollusca; class Bivalvia; order Mytilida; family Mytilidae; genus Mytilus; species Mytilus galloprovincialis. The sequence continues at coordinate 26,359,979 of NC_134844.1, forward strand.
AATAGAAAATACACCAACATATCGAACTAGATCATTTAAGTCGAATAACTTTTTTATTTTTAAAACCAAAAAATACTTTACCCTTTATCGTAAGATGAAACAGCCACGAAGTAAACTTCTTGTCATGCAAGCATTGGTAGGTTCCATTTTCAGCTTTAGTTAAATTCATTATAGTCAAATTAAATTCTCCTTTTTCCTCATTGACATTGAACGCAGTATTTGATGGCAAATTGGTGTCTTTTCCTTTACTTCCTGAATACAACTTTGCTATGGAATTCATAGACTTATTTTTCCTGAACCAAGTGACAGTTTTATTAACACCAGCTGGGGGACACGATAATGTAACGTTTTCTCCAACACATAGATAAATTGTTGTATTATTTTTGAAAGACACACATGCTGAAATGAATTATCAATTTTTATACTTAATTAGTATAATGACTCAAGAATTAGTCAAAGTAGAAAGAATAAGCTGTGAGTAGCTGTCCCTTTCATATATACCGAATAGCCACTCTTATTCTTTTATTATTTGAGAAAAACATATACAAAGAAAGCATTGCACAGACAAGCATTATACTATCACAAAATTATATCCATTGATTTGCATTGTTGTAATACATTTTAAGAGTTACTATGATTCATCATCTGCATAGTTCTGAAATAAAATTCCTGTAAATATCAAACAGTGTTATACTCGTTTTATAAGTTAATTGCAAAATCTCCAAAATATGATAAATTTTGAATTGTTCTACTCAGGATCAAAGAAAGATAACAAAAATCGTCAGTTTCTGTTTATCGGTTAAGAAGCAATTTTAAGTATGATTATTTATTGATTGATTTTAAATACTTATAAGTATGTCATTTAAAGCAGTAACTCAATGTAAATCACAGTAATAATTTTCAAATATTTTGCGATTTCCACTCTCTCTAAAATTCTTACTTTTATGGTACATTATTCAAATTTGTTCAAAAGAGGTAACTCTATTTCAATCCTAAATGAAAAGTATTTTTCTTTCATATTTGCCAATTCATTGTAGAATAAGAATAGAATTATCATACCAAAATTTATAACAACTTTCTATCAGACTTTTTTCTCAGTTATATTTATGACTGTCCCTCTGGTATCTTTTGTTTCTGTTATATACCTGTTTGATAGCCCGCTTCAAAATTTAACGTTAATAAATGTGTGGCACAAACATTTTTAAACCAATAATATGATAAAATCAACGCTCACCTTCTATCGAGAAAAGAATGATGACCGCTTTAAAAATTTGCTCCATGATATAAGTATCTAATAAGTGTCCATTTTAATAATTTCCGTCAATTTATGAAATAAAGCAATAAGGAAAAAAAATCATTTATAAAAAATATGGAATGATTAAGCAGAAAAATGATAACGTCATCTATTACTCATCGTTTCTCATTACAGTATTCTTTTTTATTTAACTATTTCCCTTCTACACTTTAAATTTGGAATGTCAATAATGAAGCAAACGTTTATAAGTATATTGCATATACACTCAAATAAATGCATTATATTTATATGCATTATTTAAGAATAATAAGTGCATAGTGTCCCCATTTTGTCATGAAAAAAATAAATAACAAAATAAATAAGCTGCTTATCACAAGTTCGTTTACATTGTCATACATATGTTATAAGGGATTAGTGTTATCCTATCCTATTTGTTCTATGCGTCCATTTTGGTATTTTTTTCATTCTAGAGTAAGATAAGGAGCTGTGGTATGGTTGCCTAAGTGACAACTATCCACCAAACTTCAAATGTAGTGGATGCAAACAATAATAGGACACCTTTCAACAATGAGGTTACCCAAAACCCTAAAAATAGGCTTTAAAAGGCATGAAAAATATGAAACAATTAAATGAATAAAAACAACTTCTTAATTAAAAATAAAAAATGAACGAAAACTAAATATGGCAGACCAACGATAACCACTGCACAACATGATTCTGAGGAACAGGCACAAACATTGTGTTTCATGGTTAAAACATTTTCAGAGGAGTCAGCCAAACCATTAACCTGGGAAAGTAATATAACGGCACAACACAAGAACAAACTATAATAAACAATAAAACGAAAAACAAATATGAGAGACAGCAATAAACGATAACCTCTAAATTATTTCTGACTCGGAACAGGAAAATATAAAATTAACGGGGTTATACATGTTTGAAGGCGCCAATCTTCCCCTTACCCAGACCAGTTATGTAACAGTACAAAATAAGAACAAACTATTACAATCAGTTGAAAATGCTTGACTCATTCAATCAATGGAAGGAAAAAACCTTTAACAAAAGAAAACAAGACCGGACGTGCCATGGCATTTATTCATCCCTCACCACAACTAAAAACAACAATAAACAGATCTGATAGTAATCGTAGTTACTGACAGCTAGTTCAAATATAGTAATAGCTGATACTAAAATGTAACTTATACTACAATATCAATCAAAACAAATCCAACATTAAATGAATTTAGTATAAAGACGTCATTAATAGTTTGTGCAAACCATGAAACTGTGCAATACATAAACACAGAATTCGTGCAGACATATTGCATTACCGTAAATGTGAATATATGTATAACAATAGTGATGATAAGTACGGTTTTTATCTACTGATATCAAAAGCAATATGAACACCAACAAAAAAACCTACAAATAAAATATTCAAGGATTCATGGACAGCCTAGAATTGGTTCCATTCAGAATGGGTACAAACCGTCACTATAAAATCAAGGCTGTGATATTTCGTTTAAGTTTTTCTATACAAACAACCAAAATTCCAAACCAATTTTTTGTATCTATGGAAGAATTTAGTAAATGTGTCAAGTGATTTGTGAGAATAAAATCCCTGACTAAATAATCACAAGTAATACAAAGTAAATTAAAAATTTGATGACTATTTTGAATTCATCTTCCATCGAACCTGAATAAGAATATGATATATACGGTTAAGTCTGTCTTATATCTTACGAACTTAAAATTTACGAAAGAACAGTTATTGAGTATTTAAAAGTAAGCTCATATTGGGTAAATTTTTGAAGTATGTTTGGAAAATTATCGATCACTAAGATAACGGTAACTACTCCATGTTGGTCAAACATGTGTGTATTCACTTTTTTGAGTGCCTGTTTTTAAACGTCTTCTGGATTAGCTATCGCCTTCGACTTCATCATAGGCAGATTTTTTTTATTGTGAGTGTATTTGTGTGTTTTTGTTGTATACATATTACCTTTTTCTGTTACCCTATCCACGTTTTGTTCTAAACTTTAACCTTGAATAAAACCAAATGCTTAAACTCGATATCATTAAGTTCTATATTATACAGTAACTTTTCTGCAATGTTATAGGTCGGGTTCGTGTTGCTCAGACTTTAGTTTTCTATGTTGTGTTCTGTATACTGATTTGTGTGTTTCGGTCGTTTTTTGTTGTTTTGATAAAGCGTTGCCAGTTTGTCATCGACTCATGAATTTGAATATCTGTTTGGTATCCCCTCCTTTAATTTATAAGTTATCAATGTATTTAAACATTATTTCCTTATTTGTTTGACTGCAATATCTATTCAATTATTATTTCCATAGACATGCTATTTTATTCGAAAGTCAATAATTATTTAAATATAGCGATTAGTTGTACAGGATTTATGTCAATACGTTACTTGTAGTGGGAAATATGTAATGTTTCGTCTAAAACAATATTAAACAGACGGACCCGAAAAATTAAACGTGAAAGTGGAAATTGCTATTGTAGATGTCTGCAGGAAATCCGCTATCTAACAGTCTTCAAATATTCATTATATTGTTCAGCATTGATACGGATTTCCTGTCATTGCTATTTATTCGAATTCTATAGTTAACAATTTTCGATTTCCCTTTGTTTTGGTTTTTCTACGAATTCAAATAATTTATGAAACATATATATGGCATTGAATGACGATAGAAAGCTGTACTTTTTCACCTCATTTTTTGTATGAAACTTCAAATATATATATTATTACTTGTAAAGCTTAGATGCAAACGCTTAATTTAGCATTTAAAACCAACCGATCTGTAAAAGGTACGATTTCATGAGAGTGATAAACTTAATGCGACAATAGTAGTCGACATAGTTTAAAATGAATTCAGCGAATTATAATTTGCAGATCTTCCGCAATATTTCGGTTTCTTAATATATAAGTTCTTTTATTTTATAAAGTATACACATCCCTGATTGATGTTCCTATTTTGTACATGGTTGGGTAACCCCTGCTCATATCGAATAACGTTATGTAATACGTTGTTTGTAATATCATTATTGGCGCCGTGTAACAACACTAGAGGTGCATTCAGACAATTGATGTCTCTACATCGATGATCGATGTCAAAACATCTGATTGTTTAAAAGGAAAAATATAAATATAAATTAACCTGAAATATTTAAAGTTATCCTATGTAATTTCATGTTCAAAGTGTTTTGATATAGAATTGATGCGGGACATGAAAAAAGAATCCATAGTTAGTGCATTATGTTCCGCATTCCTTCTCCTACAAAAAATTTTTTTTTTTACCTAATTTTCTATTACGATAAAGAACTTTTTTGGATAAACACCTCAGAAAATAGATAACTAGAGGCTCTAAAGAGCCTGTGTCGCTCACCTTGGTGTTTGTCCATATTAAACAAAGGACACAGATGGATTAATGACAAAATTGTATTTTGGTGTCAGATGGTGATGTGTTTGAAGTTCTTACTTTACTGAACGTTCTTGCTACTTACAATTATCTCTATCTACAATGAACTTGGCCCATTAGTAACAGAGGGAAATATTTTGTAAATTGACTATAAAGGGCAATAACTCCTTAAGGAGTCAACTGACAATTTTGGTCATGTTGATTTATTAGTAAATCTTACTTTGCTGAACATTATCGCTGTTTACAGTTTATCTCTATCTATAATAATATTCAAGATAATAAGCAAAAACTGAAAAATTTCCTTAAAATTACTAATTCAGGGGCAGCAACCAAACAACGGGTTGTCCGATTTGTCTGAAAATTTCAGGGCAGATAGATCTTGACCTAATAGATAATTTTACCCTTTGTCAGATTTGCTCTTAATGCTTTGGTTTTACAGTTATAAGCCAAATCTACATTTTACACCTCTGTTCTATTTTTAGCCATGGCGGCCATCTTGGTTGGTTAGCAAGGTGACGCCACACATTTTTTAAACTAAATATCCCAATGATAATGGTGGCCAAGTTTGGATTAATTTGGGCCAGTAGTTTCAGAGGAGAAGCTTTTTGTAAAAGAATACTAAGATTTACGAAAAATGTTTAAAAATTGACTATGAAGGCTAATAACTCCTAAAGAGGTCAACTGACCATTTCGGTCATGTTGACTTATTTGTAAATCTTACTTTGCTGAACATTATTGCTGTTTACAGTTTATCTCTATCTATAATAATATTCAAGATAATAACCATAAACAGTAACATTTCCTTAAAATTACCAATTTAGGGGCAGCAACCCAACAACGAGTTGTCTGATTCATCTGAAAAGGGCAGATAGATCTTTACCTGTTTAACAATTTTACCCAAGTCAGATTTGCTCTAAATGCTTTGGTTTTGGAGTTAAAAGCCAAAAACTGCATTTTACCCCTATGTTCTATTTTTAGCCATGGCAGCCATTTTGGTTGGTTGGCCGGGTCACCGGACACATTTTTTAAACTAGATACCCCAATGATAGTTCTGGCCAAGTTTGGTTTAATTTGGCCACGTAGTTTCAGATGAGAAGATTTTTGTAAAAGTTAACGACGACAGACGACGGACGACGGACGCAAAGTGATGGGAAAGGCTCACTTGGCCCTGTGGGCCAGGTGAGCTTAAAATGAGATTTTTTTTAAGGTGGTACCTTACACTACAGGGAGATAACTCTGTAAAATCAGCTGAACGTTTTAATTACGTTGTGTTGTTAAAGGAATATTAAGCTTCTCAATGATCAAAAGTAGTGTTTGTCAAACTGCTTTTTTACCAGTGTTATTTTTCTGATAAAATGGTTGGTTCAAATTTTTGGAAATTTTTATATTTTTGTCATAGGGTCAAAGTGAATCATTTGTCAAAATTTTAAGAAAATTAAACGAGCCAAATAAATTTCAGTGAATGTGTTGGGTACCACCTTAAATGAACAGTTCGAGAGTTATATTAGTACCATGTTACATCTTCTTTTTTTTAATGAAAATCAGCCCATTGCCAAATACAATTATGACGAATAGACACTAAACAGTACACAACTTATTTAAAAAAAAGGCAATAAGAACACCACAAAACCAGAGGTAAAATCTTAAATCACAAAAAACTTAAAAATGATAGTACCTTATCAAATGGCAAAATCAAAAGCTCAAACACATCAAACGAATGGATAACAACTCGCGTGTAATAGATATAAATGTAGTTTCTTCTCCACAAGTTACATCTCTCGTTTAAATCCTAATAAAAGTCAATGATGAGTCAAATCAAGTGGTTATGCATCATATATTAACATTGGTGAATGGTTTTTTTTTCCAAAAGAAAATATCATTAAATTGATGAATAATCAGTTATGATATTTTCTTTCCCTAAAACATAATGTAAATGTTTGCTGAACATAGGATAGAAAACGCAAAAAAATTCAAGAACCCAGTATGCAGGACGAGAAAATATAATGAAATCAGACACAAAAAATACAACCGAAATCCATTTGCAATTCTAAACAGAGAGTGTGTAATGTAGCACCAACACCGGTGAGGATCCTACTTCTTGCTAATCACATACAAATACTTGAAGTACAACAATCCTATGGCACTCATTAATGTATCTTTTTTGGTTCCGAATTGGTTTGACCCGCATTATTGTACGGATGTGAAACATGGAAACTCACAAACCTTTAAGAAAAGAAACTTAATACTGTACAACATCAATGCCTAAGAAAGATCCTTAAAATAAGATGAGAAAATAAAACATCAAACAAATCAGTAAATGACATTGCTAGCACCACTCGAAACATCAGTTGTGCCGGAGACAACAACAGTTATGTAGCACTACAAAGGGCCCCGAAAGGGAAGAGATCTAGAGGAAGGTAAAAAAAACTATATGGAAAAGAACAACAGAGAGAAAAAGTTGGAACGTGGCCAGAACAGCGGAAAAAGATATAAAAGGGTGGAATAGCAGCGTGGAGGCCTTATGAGACTTCTGACGTGGGAAGCATTAAGGTTACGGTAAAAATTAGTTAGTACTGGTTTCTCAAGATTCATATGTGGAAAGATTATTTATTATTGTAAAAGTGCGTCTATTTTTACACCGTTGTGGATTAACTATTAGTCCCATTTGGTATCATTAACTCAGTTGTCAGTGTTGCAGACAATTCCTGCAGGATTTATATATTTCACCGTTGACTTAACTAATATTTCAGCTCCTCAGAAAAAGTTGAGCTTACATGAATTTGGCTACTTAATTTTTAGGTCTCTTTTAGTAATATATGTTATTTGTCTTATACATCCGTGGTTTTTAATGTTTGCGTTTGGGCATTCATAGGAAAGTCCTTCTGACGCACAAAGATCTTAAAGGGGCACTAGCTACGAGATATATAAAAAAAACTAAAGTAAGATTTTTTTTTGTTCAATCAATAATGAAAGTGAAATAGTGAAATAATAATTCACTTTTAGCAGCCAAAATGGTTCAATTTTGTCAAATAAAACGAAGAAACATTGATAATTACTCATTCACTTGCAAGTTAATAAGTCGACCTCATTAAATCCGTATTCATGTGAACTTCAATTTAACCCCTTGCTAGAGATTGACAACACATGCATTGTACGTGTACTTGATATTTAAGAAAAAGAATGTTAACAATGAAAGTGAAACTACGGTAAATCATTTGATTACTGATTCGATCCATATAAAAATCATTCTTATACGGTTAAAAACAATGAGAAACATATATTTTTAATCTATAAAATAAACTCAAACAAACCAAAAAAATCCAATTACACGTGTTGGTTTAATCTATTCATAGCTTTATTAGTGTTTACATCGCTTATATGGTCATCTGAGGTAAAATCGATAGTAAATTAGATGGCGTCTGGACTAAAATACACACGAAACGAACCTACATATTATCTACCCCATGCTCTGTAAACTGTTTATTTTAGACTTTTGGTAGTTTGGATAAATGTTTTACATTATTATAAATCAAATATGAGAATTTGAGTCAAATCGGTGACCACGAATTTGACAGCTAGTGCCCCTTTAAGAGTTTAATATTTTTTTCATAAGTCTAGAATACCAATCACACATAAAACTTCTAAAAAAATGATCAAAATAGAATTTGGAAAATATTTAAAGGAATGTTAATTATAAGGAATTCAATACAAACAGATACATTTTTTTCGGGTGTTTTTGTGAGTATATAAATAAGGATACTACAAATGGTCTTCCAATTGAAGACCTACTGCTAATGCAATCTGTAAGTTACAAATACAGATAATTTTATTAACCCATCAAGGTGCCTTTTGAAGGGCCAATTAATTACAATGTAAATATTCATAACACAATAATCAAACTAAACAATAGAATACATAATAATCGTATTGTTTGTTAACAATCTTGTATCTTAATCATAAAATAGAAATGTCAACATTGATGTATATTTTTTTCATATTGAGTATATCCAGCTAGATTTGGACAAAGAGAGATAAGTTCATACTCATATTTAAGATTTGGGTTTGATTTAGTTATGCAACCCTATTTATGTTAATTGAGATACCATATTTAGTACAAGTTATGTTAGTATGTCAGTTGTGTTTTAATTGTTCCGTTGACATATGGCGTTTGATTTGGTCGGTTTTCTGGACTTCTCCTTTGAGGATTTGCTTTGAAGTTCGGTATTTGTGTAATTAACTTTCATTAGTCTTTAACAATTACAATTTATTCTCTGGAGAAAGGTTGATTGTATACTTTAAATTCGGATCATTGAATAATGGCTTTCAATTGTTTTTAAGAACAGGACAGTCTCATAAAAATACTTCTCGTCATCTACTGAATCGTTACATAATTTATATTTTGCGTCAAATTTCGGTATTTACCCCTTTGTATATTTAGGTTATGATCATTTAATTTTGGCAAAAATTGTTTTCTTTGCTCCTCTGAGCCCATAATTAAGTAAGGTTTTAGTTCATATATACTTTAAAATTTTTGGTAAATTCCAATCTTATTTGCAGTTTCATTACAAATTAATAGGAACTATCAAACTGGTCTACGTTATTGGTCGTTTGGCACTAGTTCTAATTTGATGATTTTAGATTTTCATAAATCACGATTTGTTTTTTAGAAGTGCCAGGTATTTCCTCATAGCCCGTGCTTTCCTGTGCATCCACGGTAGCGTATTCATGCACATCTATTTTACTTTGTACGAAACCATGATACGGATGTAAATAATCTTCTTCGTTGAGGTTTTGAGATCTGGAAGAAAGTGAGGAAGACGACAGACTGGGACTTGTTTTGCTCAATTCACTGTGTTTGTCATCGGAAGTTGTATTCTGCAAGTCTTGTAGAATTTCAGACAACAAATGTAGATTTCTTGATTCTTCATGTACATCTTCTCCATCATAAGATACTTCCTGCATTTCAATGTGTACCGGTGAGTGTCTAACAGCGTCTGTTTGTGTCACTGGGACATCCTTTTGTTTATATTGTATCCGGATATAAGCATGACAAATCAGTGAAACTATAATCAAAACCAAAACTAGAAGCACAACGACCACGCCATAAATGATCTTGTCGCTAGTCAAAAATCCTGTAAAATAATAGGTCATTAGAATTTTTTAATTGCAATCACACATATAATTATTCTTTTAAGAGGAAATGGTTAAAAGTATTTCGATAATAAAGTTTCAATATTTTAAGAGTTTGTTGTTTCGTTCTTGGTACATCTTTTTGTTTGTTTGTTTTTAAATAAAAGTAGAAATATGTTAATATTATACCTTGATCTTTGTTAATATCATAAGTTTTGATCACAAAATTGAAATCAAAACCGTAAATTTACCCTAAATGTATTTGGATATTATTCTGAGGTTCATTTCGATCATAAAACTCCTGGTGAAGTTAAATCTAGAAAATCAGAAAATAAAATACCCCCAATCTTTGACAAAGTATTAGTGTGTAAAATGAATATAGACACCAATTTCAATTTGGTAGTCTTCCAAACATCTGGTATTCAGAGTGTTCAATAATGTGCCTTAATTACTTAAGAGTAAATATCTTACCTCCTGAGCACTGTGGTATAACAGTTGTTATTGGTTCATTGCTTTTATTTGCGATGGGACGGTCTATTAAATTAAAGAATACAAATGGAGAAAATAAAGTAGTTTATGTTATACGTAAAATATTTTCACAGGTAGTAGCATATGAAGTATTGCGACATAGATCGAACAAGGTTAAAACATGAACGGTAACACTTTTACTAGATGTATTTAACCATTTCTTTATTTGAACCATACTGATGTAAATATTCATGAAAAGTAAAATAAATATAAAACGAACTCCATGAACAGTTCAAAACGGAAAGTTCCTTATCAAACACTTACGCACACCAAAGAAATGGAAAACAATGGTCATATGCATGACTTGATACAGGCATTCCCTTATGTCAAAAATGTTGGATTAAACCTGGTTTTAAAGCAACATGTAGATATAACAGCTCCCGAAACGTGTGAATAATTACTTGAAGTTATTGATTACATATATTTGTACATTATTATCCAGTTTATAGAATACAAAAAAAATATAGTCCGTTTTAAATGGAAAGGTTATAGTATCGTTATAATAATATTTCGAAACGTGTGTCTGGCGCAAAAAAAAATCAATCCTGATATCTTTGATGGGCTAATCTCATCTCTGTCATCTTATAAAAGGAAGAATAGTTATATTGGTATACAAACCACAAAACAAAAACTAAAGAATAAGCAACACGAATCCCAGAAATTAACCTAGGCGATCTCAGAAGCTCAATAATGGTAAGCAAATTAATCACCACATTTGGCCTCTTCGTCTTATTGCTCCTTTCACATCGTCGTATATGGCTTAACGTGGCCTAAAGACATTATAGTATTTGCTTCTCCAAAAGTCGTCATAGGTCAGAGGCAAATATATTAACATGTTTCTGTAGCTTTTGTGCCTCATTTAAGCTCCAGCAGTGTCTCATCAATTTCGAGTTATGATTGTTTTGTAATCGCTGTTGCTTTATTTAGCTTTTCTGTATGACTTACATTTATTCTAACGGTATGTTTCGGGATAAGATAACTACAGTAGTGCACATCAATTAGCGCAAAAGATTATGCATCAGAATTATTGACCACCATTTGATTCACTACTAATACACTGTTTGTTACTGGTAATATTAGGTGCCCAATTGATTTCGGAAATAGTAGTCTTTGTTATTTCCGAACTTTTATTAAAACACTGAAACAATTTGCAATTGGAAAAAAGTATGACTACAATTATTTCAGTCGATGTTTGGCTCGTAGATTATTTTCTCTTTTCTTTTCGGAACCTTCTTGTTATATTACCCCATACGTTATTTTAAATTAATTATAAAAGGTTTTGTTTTTAATATTTCTGATGAAGCGTTCCAGACATTTATTCAAAAAATTCTACGATTATAGGTCAAAGTACTGTCTTCAACACGGAGCCTTGACTCACACAGAACAGCAAGCTATAAGGGCCCTACAAATGACTAGTATAAAACCATCCATATGGGAAAACCAACGGTCCAATCTAAATATATATATATATATATATATATATATTCAACTCGTCTAAACATCAACCCAACAATGTTAGATCTGTAAATTTGCTTTCGCAAATTTTTGGTTCTTCCCTCGCCGGGATTCGAACCCATGCTACTGTGATATCGTGACACCAAATCGCCTGCACTGCAGCCGTCCCGCTAGACCACACGACCACCTGGGCTCTCAAAAAAAGAGCTTTCGCTGGCCATGTGTTACCTTTCCACGTCAGTTTTAATCTAGCGGCGTACTACAGTACATGATATATAAGGCATGAAGATGTTATTGTTACAGATCAGCTAAATTATCTATAGTAAAGGATCCTACAAATTAATGTAAGATATAGTCACAGAAAATAATTTAAAAAAAGTACGTCTGAGTCAGTGACAACCCTACAACAGATGTATCCATCGGATCGCCATCAATGATGGTGATACATGGCTGTGTACATAATGTATATACAACTCGTCTAAACATCAACCCAACAATGTTAGATCTGTAAATTTGCTTTCGCAAATTTTTGGTTCTTCCCTCGCCGGGATTCGAACCCATGCTACTGTGATATCGTGACACCAAATCGCCTGCACTGCATCCGATGGATACATCTGTTGTAGGGTTGTCACTGACTCAGACGTACTTATGAATATATTTATATATATAAAAAAAGAGAAACAAGAAACACTTATGAACCGCATCAACAATGACAACTACTGAACATCAGATTCCTGACTGAGTGCATTAAGTCGAATAAATCTTCTTTCTTTTTTTAAAGCCAATATTATCTGAACTTTACCTTTTATAATAAGACGAAACAGCCACGAAGTTAAATGCTTGTCATGCAAGCACTGGTAGGTTCCATTATCAGCTTTAGTTAAATTCTTTATCGTCAAATTAAATTCTCCTTTTTCCTTATTAACATCGACCGCTTTATTTAGTGGAAAATTGGTGGGTTTTCCTTTAGTTCCTGCATACAGCATTGTTATAGTATTTTTAGACACATTTCTCCTGAACCAACTGATAGTTTTATTAAAACCAGCTGGTGGACATGATAAGGTTACGTCTTCTCCAATACATACGTAAATTGTTGTATTATTTTTGGAAGACAAACATGCTGAAAGTAAATGTTAATTACATTAAGTAATATGCTTGCATCATTGAAAGAAGAAATAGATTAGTGATAGTTCAGTGTATAAACACACTCTTCAAATTTTAATCCTGAAAGTTAAGAACATATGAAAATAAGCAGATACGATAAATTGCCAATAGACAATTGCTACCTGAGAATAAATGTCGTAGAAGTTGTCTAACAGCTTACTTATTTTTTTCGTAAAAAGTAATTATATATATGATATGCAATATTTTATTGGAGTAAGATTTGAGATTGACTCTTGCACATACCTTTGAATACACTTATGATTACAGCTATTTGTAGACATCTGAATTCCATTTCATTCCGCCTCTGCAAGCACAATGTATTTTGTTTGCATAAAGGTTATTTTTAAACCAAAGATTTACAGTTGCAGTTTATAAGAATATATGATATTAGTTATTGTCAAGAACAACGATTTCTTTTTATTCTAAATATGACGTTACGAGCATTGATAGCTCAGACAAACAATTTTAGACCTCGTCTTATCAAATACAGAACTCGATCAGCTTCCTTAATTGAGATCTTGATCATACAATTCGAAGCCTAAATAAAATTTAAAGAGAACTATGTTGAAAATGAATATTCAGTGTTCCTATGGGGCATGCGTATTTCATCATCAATTGATGTGACATCTTTACATTTTAATTATCTGCAGATGGGAAATAATTGTAACTCACAATCAAAAGTCGTACATGAATTCCAATTACATTTGCTAGAATATAAACAATTATAAATTATAAATTATAATTATAAAACACATTATACTTTCCCAAGTTTTATGGTAAGGTTCGTGTTGTTCAGACTTGAGTTTTTTTTATGAAATGTTCAATAGATCGTTACTTCTCTTTTTGTCGTTTTTCATTATTTTTTTTTTCTTGCTGTGATTTTGTTGGTCTTATTCGGCCAATGAGTTGTGATTCTCCAGATAACGACTTTCGAAGATGGTAGCTAACTAAAAATATGCACTTATTTCAATAATAGAAAACAGCATTTCAATGTTTAAAAATTCCCTAACTGTAAAATACAACATTTATATTGCCTAAAAAAGAGCATATGTGTACACAAACCCACAATAGCTTACCTCGTTTAAGAACTAGACAACTAGCTGTAACTGTCATACGTTAAAATTGAAAGTTTGTATATTTCTAAATATACTCATGACCTGATATTAGATTAACAGAATAATTAAGGAAATTGAATTCAATATATTCAAATCAATTCTTTTCCATAAAACTAACGGAACTAGAATAGTTTAGAATAGTAGATAAGTTTATTACTTATATTTACTTCAATACTCAACACTTTCAAAACTATTTAGAAACCTTCATCTTCAGCTTTTTTTTTAACAAAATCTTTTTGTATTTAAATATCTAAGGTATCCATTAGTAATTGATATTTTAAAGCACATAGAAGGTAGAATTCCTAATCAGAATAAAACTATGTACCACTTGTATTTGTTTCTATCAATAGAAAGGTTGATTAACCATTACTATTATTACATACGGATATACGACCTTCTCATAAATAGAAACATGTACCTATATGGTATGTAATTGTCAATATATGTCCTTGACGGTTGAGTAAAAACGACAAATGCACAAAATTTGCTGTCTTATAACAAGCTTCTATGAGACACAAAAATAACACAAACTGACAAAGAAATTGATTTTGCACACCTTTTGGAAAACGTTTTTGTCAACCTTCTTGGTTATTCCGTCCAACTTTTTTTAGATTGTCCTTTCAGCTGCTTGATTCGAGTGCCGATGATCAGTATTTAGACGAAACATAAATCTTTTGTTATAAAACATAACCCTTGAATCCTTCAGGATCTTTGATGAAAATAACATCTAAGAGGGTACAACAACTTTGAAACTCATAAATAACACCAACTATTGTTAAAAGCCATATGATGTCCGATTGTTGCTAATTCCTGCCTTATTTAGTCTCCGGCAAAGAGTTGTCACTAACTTGTTTCATTGTTAATCATACCAGATCTTCTCATTAGCAGTAAAAAAGGAAACAAGACATTTGTGAAAATGAATTTTCGACGTATTACATTCATTCAAGTTTCAGGGTTTTCATAATTGTTTTTATCTCACGATTTGACTAGAATAATTGATTGATCCCTACTGCATGATCTTAAGGCACCACATTTAACTAACGGTACATTTTTGTAACACGATGTGTGTCACTAATGAAGCCGGAACTACTTGCCCTTCCGGATCGCATGATTCCATATCCGGCTTTTGGTAGAATTCGTGTTGCTCAATCTTTGTTTTCAGTGTCATGTTTTAATTCATTGTCTTTTCTTCGCTTGTCGTTCTGCCATATTTAGCATTGTTTGGTTTCCTCGACTTATAATATTTTTTGAAAGATTTGAATTTAATCTAAGAGTAGTTTGCAGCAACTCATTAAATGGAGTATTTGGGGATTTTACAAAATTACAAAATAGATGAATTATCCCCATTAGGAACAAAGGAAATAATTTCTCAAAATTCTGTGTACTGTAAAGAGGGTGCTTCGTTAGTTTTCGATGTTCTTTTATTCAAAGAGGACCTCTTTAACAAACAACAATGTCTAAAATTACTTTAAAAAAATGTGACCTACCGAATTAGACTATTTACTGGATTTGTTATCACATAAGCAACACGACGGATGCCACATGTGGAGCAGGATCTGCTTACCCTTCTGGAGCACCTGAGATCACCCCTAGTTTTTTGTGGGGTTCGTGTTGTTTATTCTTTAGTTTTCTATGTTGTGTCATGTGTAGTATTGTTTGTCTGTTTGTCTTTTTCATTTTTAGCCATGGCGTTGTCAGTTTATTTTCGATTTATGAGTTTGACTGTCCCTTTGGTATCTTTCGTCCCTCTTTCATACATTCATCTGATAAAGACGATGAACTGACGATGAAATAAAATATGCACAGAGGATCGATGTCCTCTGTGTATCGATCATCTGTGTCTATAACATTTTCTGCTTGCTCTTCAACTTCGAACTTTATTTGGCCTTTTGAAAAATATGATTCGAGCGTCATTGATGAGTCTTTTGTAAACGAAACGCGCGTCTGGCGCAAATATAAAATTCTAATCCTGCTGGTATCTATGATGAGTAAATCCTGTATCAAGTCTGAAAAAATCGCAGTTATTATCCTACAGTTCGTTTATTGGTGTGTTTGATTGTTGTTTGTTTTTGTTGCACTTCAGTGATTCTGTTGTTTCGTTGTTTTATGTCAGCACTTCGGTGTTGACATGAATATCAATTATATGGTCATTTTTATAAATTTCCTGTTACAAAACTTTGAATTTTTTGAAAGACTAAGGATGTTCGTATTCCAGGAATAGATTACCTTAGCCCTATTTAGCACAACTTTTGGAATTTTGGGTCATCAATGCTCTTCAACTTTGAACTTGTTTGGCTTTACAACTATTTTGATCTGAGCGTCACTGATGAGTCTTATGTAGACGAAACTTGCGTCTGGCGTATTAAATTATAATCCTGGTACCTTTGAAAACTATTTCCTCTTAAAGTTGATGAGTTTCCCTCGGATTATGTTTGTAACCCGGTTTTGTTTTCTTTCAATCTATTTATGACTTTTGAACAGCGGTATAGAACTGTTGCCTTTGTTTATCTGCAGAAACTATTTTCCCGCGTAATGAGTTTAAATACAAATGCAACAGCATGCGCATGACAGCGTCTAAATGCAAGTCAAGATATGAGGCAGACTTATTTCTATCTGTTGAATCCTTATGTTATGTTCAATGAGTAAAACACGTTTAGCATAGTCACCACCCTTTGAATAGTTTAGTAAAGGGACATCGTCTTCAAAGCGAAACGTGACGCTATGAAAAGTGCTATATTGGTTCATTCCTGTATAAAGTTTGCCTCATACAATATAAAAAAAACAAGTCAGCAAGAAGAGGAGAAAAGTATCGTCTTACAACTTTCTTGTACCTACTCTAGAGTGTATGTTTTGTAGTTGATAACAATGCCGAAAATAAATAAAGCTTTTGTATTAGTATCGTTTTCTATTTTGTGTGTATACTAAGAGATCTTTGGATTTGTTTTTAGTATTCAAATCTGATACCATATTTATATCGGGACTTTCGTTGTTCTTTCAATGTTTCTCGATTGAAATTTTATGAAGATGATTGGACTTTTTTTCTCTTATAAAATCTATCTGTAAATTCTTCTGTAACCATTGTTATAGTTTCATTTGTCTTTAAACTTGTCCAAAATGTGTCTTTTTTTTTTTAACTTTAAAAAAAATACTAGAAACCTTGTCATTTTAATTTGGATACTTTAGTAATCAAATTAGCTTTCGAGTGAATAAAAGTATTTTCTCGTCGCTATTATTTCCTGTTAAATATTAAAACAATCGGCAAACACATCCTGAAAAGTTTATTTAGTTTATGTACATCCTGAATATTATACTTTTCAAATATTAATTTCAATTTTCATTTCCGTATCTCAATGAACCCACCGAACCTCTGACAGATCTAATAAATCACATGTTTGGATATGCGAATGTTCCTTTCTGAGTCAAATAACTATTTAAACTTCATTTATAACATATCAATACTATTTACACACAAACAATTTTAATTTCCTTTATGTTGTATTGCAATACAAAATATTATGAAAGTAATAGAAAATGATGATGATGATGGTTTTTTAACGTAATGTGTCAAATTAAATACATGTTAAGGGCAAGAAAAATATTAATATGAAGTACCAGTAAAATCCCTTTTTCATTGAACGACACGCTTAGACGGATTGCTTGATGCAAATATTTTTCAACCCCAGAGATATGACATCTCTGTATAACAAAACACACGTATAGAACTATACATTGCAGCTGTGTATAACTCGATGAAGCCTCAGAACATGTTAAATTTAAAGCTTGAATATATAGGTAGTAAGTGATGAAATTGAGAGTATAAAATTGCTTGTGTCTGGCGGACTTAGTTTAATTCGTATGTCAGAATTAACAGTATCGTATACTAGTTCAATCAATATAACCAACTTCGTCTGATGAATAATTTGTTACTTTAAGCTATTTTATGTTACAGTATCCTTTCACATTTCCTTGTTCGTGGTATCATTTCCGAATGGGTTTCATTTCGTAATCATATTACTAATAACAATGAAATAAAACCCATGTTATATAATTATCATCTTCCATTCCCACTACAAAAATGCAAACAACAACAACAACAAAGGAAAGCCGAAATCAATTTATAATAGTGCAATTCACGGCCGTACTTTAACCTATAATGGTTTACTTTTTAAATTGTTATTTGTGTGACAGTGGAAAAAGCAGCTTCGTTTATTATTTTGGACTTTAATACAAAATTCTCAATTGTGATATTTTAGACTTTAATTCTCTGTTTTTTATAATTCATTTTATTTTATAATTTCGTTTCTATTTACATTTCGTATCCAGGACTTAAAATCAACATGCTTTTTAATTCTTAGTTTGGACATTGAGTGACATGTTTCAATCTGTTACCTAATTAGTGACATTTTACCTTATTCATAATGTATGTTCTTAATTGTCATAATCAGATTATCATTTAATATCTATTCTTCAAGTTCTAAAAATAGTTTAATCTTTGTCAGTGAACAATATCACTCAAATTAATTGTTATTTGTTATGTCTATTCTTGTCATTTCAATTGTGTATAAATACTTGCTTATTGAAATTATAAGCAAGTATTTATACACAATTGAAATGACAAGAATAGACATAACAAATAACAATTAATTTGAGTGATATTGTTCACTGACAAAGATTAAACTATTTTTAGAACTTGAAGAATAGATATTAGATGATAATCTGATTATGACAATTAAGAACATACATTATGAATAAGGTAAAATGTCACTAATTAGGTAACAGATTGAAACATGTCACTCAATGTCCAAACTAAGAATTAAAAAGCATGTTGATTTTAAGTCCTGGATACGAAATGTAAATAGAAACGAAATTATAAAATAAAATGAATTATAAAAAACAGAGAATTAAAGTCTAAAATATTACAATTGAGAATTTTGTATTAAAGTCCAAAATAATAAACGAAGCTGCTTTTTCCACTGTCACATATTTGTCACCGGGGAAATGAGGGTGACTTGTTAGGATGTGTAACAAGAGCCTGACTGAATGGCCGTGTTACTGAAACTGTGTGATGCACCTGATCACACAACGAATGATTGCTCTGAATAGCAATGAGAACTCTGAGACTGAAACTCTGGTGAAAACTAACTACTGAGACTCTGGAACAAGCGATGCATAAACCAATAATTCAGCATGGAATACTAATACTTTTATTACAGATGGACTGTGTTCAGTGTAAAGTCCTGAGTCCAAATCTTGCTTATTGAAATTATAAGCAAGTATTTATACACAATTGAAAATGACAAGAATAGACATAACAAATAACAATTAATTTGAGTGATATTGTTCACTGACAAAGATTTAACTATTTTTAGAACTTGAAGAATCCACCAATCTGTCACCGGGGAAACTTGGTGACTTGTAAGGTCGTGTAACAAGAGCCTGACTGAATGGACTCTTGTTACTGAAACTGTGTGATACACCTGATCACACAACGAATGATTGCTGTGAATAGCAATGAAAACTCTGAATTCTGAAACTCTGGTGAAAACTAACTTTTGAGACTCTGGAACTAGCGATGAATAAACCAATAATTCAGCATGGAATACTAATACTTTTATTACAGATGGACTGTGTTCAGTGTAAAGTCCTGAGTCCAAATCTTGCTTATTGAAATTATAAGCAAGTATTTATACACAATTGAAATGACAAGAATAGACATAACAAATAACAATTAATTTGAGTGATATTGTTCACTGACAAAGATTAAACTATTTTTAGAACTTGAAGAATAGATATTAAATGATAATCTGATTATGACAATTAAGAACATACATTATGAATAAGGTAAAATGTCACTAATTAGGTAACAGATTGAAACATGTCACTCAATGTCCAAACTAAGAATTAAAAAGCATGTTGATTTTAAGTCCTGGATACGAAATGTAAATAGAAACGAAATTATAAAATAAAATGAATTATAAAAAACAGAGAATTAAAGTCTAAAATATCACAATTGAGAATTTTGTATTAAAGTCCAAAATAATAAACGAAGCTGCTTTTTCCACTGTCACATAGTTTCTATTTACATTTCGTATCCAGGACTTAAAATCAACATGCTTTTTAATTCTTAGTTTGGACATTGAGTGACATGTTTCAATCTGTTACCTAATTAGTGACATTTTACCTTATTCATAATGTATGTTCTTAATTGTCATAATCAGATTATCATTTAATATCTATTCTTCAAGTTCTAAAAATAGTTTAATCTTTGTCAGTGAACAATATCACTCAAATTAATTGTTATTTGTTATGTCTATTCTTGTCATTTCAATTGTGTATAAATACTTGCTTATAATTTCAATAAGCAAGATTTGGACTCAGGACTTTACACTGAACACAGTCCATCTGTAATAAAAGTATTAGTATTCCATGCTGAATTATTGGTTTATTCATCGCTAGTTCCAGAGTCTCAAAAGTTAGTTTTCACCAGAGTTTCAGAATTCAGAGTTTTCATTGCTATTCACAGCAATCATTCGTTGTGTGATCAGGTGTATCACACAGTTTCAGTAACAAGAGTCCATTCAGTCAGGCTCTTGTTACACGACCTTACAAGTCACCAAGTTTCCCCGGTGACATTTGGATGGAGAGTTGTCTCATTGGCACTCACACCACATCTTCCTATATCTATTTTAATTCAAACAATACCTTTCAGGGAACCTTAAACAAATATGTAGGTCTTTGTTTTGACTCCACCGGCAGTTTAACCATTGGCATCCCGCACTCGAGGAGAGCAGCACACTAACACCAAACCACAGAGAAGGTTAAGGGAAAAGATGCTAAAAGGACAATAGAAAATCATAAATCCAAGAAAAATGGTCGACACAATGAAACAAAAACAAAAATGACGAGAAGACAAACAGCAATAACAAAAACATCACAGTGAAAAACTAAAGATTGAGCAACGTCATCCTTAAAAAACACTGGAGATGAACTCTGTGGGTTCTCCAGAAGGAGAACCAGTTCCTGCTCAACATTTAACACCCGTCGTGTTGGTCCTCTGAAAACAAGTCAGCTTATAAGTCGCATTCGATAGTTTCACAATAGAGAAAACAAGAATAAGATTGTGATTATGAAACATGGAAGATATTCGTGGTCTAATGTGACACAAGTATTCCTCAACCCAGATGTCGAAGTCGACAAAGAAAATGATAGCAATGTGTAAAAATTGTTTAGGTAAAACAATTCAAAAAGGATTTTGATCATTGTCAATGGGCTTTACGTTCCGTCCTATCAAAATTCAGATACTAGGATTTTAGCACACACGAAAGAAGAAAAAGGAAAGGAAAGGATGTATAGGCAAGGATAATTGAAATACGGAAATGAAATAACAGAATATTTCAAATGTTCAACCTCACTATATAGTATAAAAAGTAAAATCACAAAAATACCGAACTCAGAAGAAAATTCAAAACGGAAAGTCTAAAATCAAATGGCAAAATCAAAAGCTCAAACATATCAAACGAATGGATAACAACTGTCATATTCCTAAATTGGTACCAGCATTTTTTTATGTGGAAAATGGTGGATTGATCCTGGATTTAGAGCTAGCTAAAACTATCACTTTTTTAAACCATGATATTATTCCTGTTCTATAAAATGGCGTTGTGATGTCATTTGAAATATAAATCATCTTCAATATGTTTAGTTCCAATAAATAGACTAACATAGCTTTGTATTTAATACGTTAAATTAGTATTAATACAAAACGTACTGCCTTTCTTGTCTCTAATGAATAGCCTAGAGTTCAGATCTAAGTTATTTGATTACAGCATGTGTGTTTTAAATCTCCTCATTAAATGAAATGCATGTTCTGCCACTGTTGGAAGGCAGATACAAATTTGCTTCCCTTTTTCGTAATTAGAATATGATATATGTGTCATGCAATAGTTTCTGAAATGACGATTAACGTTAATTTTGAATTCTAAGAGAATCGCATTTGCTTCAAACAGAGCAAGTCCTGATAAGGCGAATAGGTATAAAAGAAAAATAAGTTGTCTTCCAATTATTATAAAGATAATAAGTCAATAGTCAATGCACGTCAGTTATTCGTTATATTATATAAAGAAAATAAGTTAAATACTTCGCACTAGCTGTCAGTAGCTGTACGATTTCTTTAATATAGAATAAGTCGTTTTTATTGTATTTTTTTGTCATCTACTGTTAGTGTTAAAAGTTAATACTGATTCTGTACTGATATTGTATTGTGTTCTATTTGGATAAGCAGCCATTCTGGAAAAATTATACGAAAATTTACAACAGACATTGAAACAAAATACAGACTTTAAATGCGAAAAACAGACATAAAAATGTACACTAAAATCTTAAAACATAGGTCTTAAACACAAACAGACGTCATGGCCGAACACGCACAACAAATTTTACCAAACGTTTAAATCAGAAAAAGAAATAAAAAATCAAACGTGAAAAAGATTAGAAAATTGACCTCATTAAAGTACAACAGAGATCAAACACGAAAACAGACAAAATACAAAAAAATAATAGGTGTCGCCACTGCCTCTGATGAATACCTTGGCGTAAAACATGATATAGCAAACTCTAAGCACAAACAAATAATAGAATGCAGGAATAGTGGAATATTACAAGTTCACATCGGTTCCTCTCATAATCATAAGATATTAACAAAAAGCATAAGAGGTATAAAAAAGAGATGAAAGCAAAGAACGAATCAAAGTGCTTGTAAGCACCACTGAACGATAGAGATTGCTTCAATTTATTAGTGGGAAGTAAAATTAATTATTGCATTGTTGTTACTCCAAATTTTTCAAAGATTTTAACAATGACATCATTCTATTTTTAGAACAGATATAGACTCCTGCACCTTGCAAAAGTTATGTTATTTTCTTGATAAGTGTAGCATCATTGTGTGCCTTGAATATAAGCAAATATATAGTACATTGATAAATTTCTGAAAATGTTGTATAGAATTTTATCATCAATGCACTATCTTTTGTGTATCAAAAAAGGTCGTGATAAGCCTTGGAACATTTAGATATCAAGTCAGTCCCATCGGCGTTTTGCACTTGCGCCGATCTGCATTTCATTTGCGCCGATTTTTTCTTTCATTCGCGCCGATTTTTATTTTCATTTGCGCCGATTTTTTACAGGTAATTTACAGGTTAATTACAGGTGAGTAGATATAAGAAGATGTGGTATGAGTGCAAATGAGACAACTCGCCATCCAGGTCATGTTATTTTTCATTTATCCTTATAGACCTCTTCCGTCATCCAGTTGCACACTTTATTCACATTCTTTAAAATCAAGAAGTAAAAACCTTAGATAAAAGCACTCTGGTTTATACTAAAATGACGAATTGAAAATCTATTTACAGCATTCAAATCCATAAAAACGGATTACATTAAATTCATAAATCTGTTCTTGCTGAGTATTTATAGGCAACACATCTAATATATTCCTTTCTTGTGATTTCGTCTCTTCTATATTTGTTGTAATTGTCATTAACGAAGTCCATCTTTTCTTTGTCTGGCTTACGTACTTATGTGTATGGCCGTCGATGGTTAAAGAATTGACTCCTCGGCTCGTTGCAGTGTGCAATATGTCCATCAATTTACAGCACAGTTCAGAACAATATGAATCAAAATTAACTAAAACCTATGTTTATAACCAGATTTTACCAATATACCTTCACGGTATAGTACATGTACAAGTATTCTCTTACCTGTTAATCCAATTAGGAGCAAATATCAAATCGGCGCAAATGAAAAAATGAAATCGGCGCAAATGAAAGAATGAAAATTTAGAATGTCATACGCCCAGTCCCATAAGGTGTTGATTGCATTTTATGCAATATTTACCTAAAAACTATGAATACATGCTATTTACTGGTGACGATGAATAGTTTAAGTTAATATCACAATCTTTTCGTTGAGATTTAAAGAAATATATATAATGACAAAATACGTGGTACACATGTAAAAATCAGGTCAACAATTCCCCTCATCATAAAATGCGTCTCTGGTACCGCGATAAACAGTAGTTTCGACTATGTCAAGCATACCATTACATGTATGTGTTGTACATGTTTGGCTTTATCAATATTTCAATTTGAGCGTCACTGATGAGTCTTATGTAGACGAAACGCGCGTCTGGCGTACTAAATTATAATCCTGGTACTTTTGATAACTATTTAAACCACTGGGTCGATGCCACTGCTGGTGGACGTTTCGTCCCCGAGGGTATCACCAGCCCAGTAGTCAACATTTCGGTGTTGACATGAATATCAATAATGTGGTCATTTTTATAAATTTCCTGTTTACAAAACTTTGAATTTTTCGAAAAACTAAGGATTTTCTTATTCCAGGCAAAGATTACCTTAGCCGTATTTGGCACAACTTTTTGGAATATTGGATCCTCAATGCTCTTCAACTTTGTACATGTTTGGCTGTATCAATATTTCAATTTGAGCGTCACTGATGAGTCTTATGTAGACGAAACGCGCGTCTGGCGTACTAAATTATAATCCTGGTACTTTTGATAACTATTTAAACCACTGGGTCGATGCCACTGCTGGTGGACGTTTCGTCCCCGAGGGTATCACCAGCCCAGTAATCAACATTTCGGTGTTGACATGAATATCAATAATGTGGTCATTTTTATAAATTTCCTGTTTACAAAACTTTGAATTTTTCGAAAAACTAAGGATTTTCTTATTCCAGGCATAGATTACCTTAGCCGTATTTGGCACAACTTTTTGGAATATTGGATCCTCAATGCTCTTCAACTTTGTACATGTTTGGCTGTATCAATATTTCAATTTGAGCGTCACTGATGAGTCTTATGTAGACGAAACGCGCGTCTGGCGTACTAAATTATAATCCTGGTACTTTTGATAACTAATTAAGATAGGGAACGTTTTATTCTAGGCATTTTAACTCTGCATACACAATGGTATAGCTTTAAATATAAATGGATGTATTTACCAGCATTGCTAATAATCGGAAACACAGCTAAAGACTTATTTCAAAATGGATAGAAAATAATTCTGTAATTGCATGCAAGTGAATTGACGACATAAGATGAAGTCCATATAATTGATTGCTGTTAAGGTAACGTGACATTTATTTCAAAAACGAATCTTCTCCGTTCAATTGCGATAAAGAATTATAAAACAGAATGGGAAATTATTTCACCAAAATAAAGGATGGAAACGTTTATTTCTGAACTATGCTGGGGATTGTATTTAGGCGAGAGAAAAAACACACGTACAGGCACACTTGATCGTCCAGGACGTTTTACAATTCAAATTATAGAATTATATAATAAGTAGTTTCATCCTTACAAATAACATGACACACTTATTCGCAGATAATTTTGGTTAACACTACAAAATTGGCATTCAAAGGCTTGGCATCAACATTTACCAAATAGTTAAACCTTATTATAGGATATTTATCACATTCGTAGGTAGATATTTCCAATGGTATATCCGTACTATGTAATTAGAATTGATTGTAACAATTAACCTCTTGAGAAAGGAACTACTCTAAAAAGCCATCGTTTGTTTAGTTATCTATCAAGTCACGAAAATCATATCAAAGCGGAGTAAAGATGATTTCTATTTTCTTTCCATGTCAGAATTAATCTTTCAAGAACATTGTTCGATTTTTGCTTGATTAATATTTCCGTTATGTGTGATACCGTTGTTTCAGCAGGTGTCCTTTACCTGTTCATTTGTTATTAATTCGTTGCAACTTCTATATTCAACCATGTATCTTTCATTGCCGTGGAGTTTTGTATCTTAGAAAGTATTATCTGAAACAGCAGTGACTTACAGACTTATAATCCAGAAGAAAAAATAAGGAGAATTTTGATTGTGGACTTTCTAATTGAAATTATTTTTAAAAAACTGGACATAGGTTAAATTACATATAAGGAATATGATGGCACAAGAATTATTATCAACATTGTTTTAAATTCGACAGCACCAGAAAAAAATCGACAATAGTAAAAGCAACAGAATTTTTAGATGTAAAGCTGAATGGAAATACTGTTTCGAATTTGAAGGAAAATTGGAAAGAAAATGAGCAGTGAAAATGGAATGACCCCTGCCTTAGTGACCATTGTATCAATGCCATTTATTGTACTGATGTTAGCATTCTGTTTCGCCTGCAGGACGTCCTACAGGACAGAGTCCAGGCCCATACAGGACATAGTAGAATCACTAAGAACCATCAAAATTCAGAAGTTTAATGATCAGCAGCAGAATACCTAAAAGAAGGATTATATTTTATATATTTCTATATTGTGTTTTTATTTTTGTTCCTTCTGTTGTGTTATTAGATTTTGGATTTCGAAAAACACAGAACATAGTTTATATAGAATTGTATAGGTAAGATTTTGCTATAAATTTACATCAAAGTTTTACAATTTAATAACAATGGGTCCTAAGAGAAACATTCCTTCATTAACGTATGTATTGTTGTAGACTTTGTGCTCTTTTTTTTTTATTTTTAGCTGAAAATCATTATTTCATTTAGGTTGATGAAAAAAACAATGTATGATGCCTCTCAAAAAGTACTAGAATCAATATTTTTTGTAATTTTATAAATCGCCATTTCTGCAAAAATCGAATGGAATTCATTCGACTTTTCGAATAGATATAAATTAAACAAGAAGATGCAAGACATAAAATTAGCATATGGCGACTATCATGTTCTGAGTCCTTTTATTTTTTGTAAGTCAAGTTTGAATTGATACGACAGTTTCATTGATTTTAATCGTATAAAAATCCAGCTTTTGTCACCTGTAGATTTTTTTAGACAAATTAAGCGCTTGATTTCAGTTAAAGGTAAATTAGAAATTTGGAAAGATGAGGGATATATCAGAGCCGTTGTTTATTATGAATCTACGGTGACAAGAATAACAATCTACAGATGGTATACTTTACAATTACTCTTCAGAATAGCCAAAACAGTGTGTCAAAGAACGAAACTGTGGTATCGTTGATGTTATTCGGCGCTTTGCATTTGCGCCGATCTGCATTTCATTTAGGGCGATGTTTTCTTTCAATTGCGCATTTTGTGTTCAGCTAAACTACAGGTAAATGTGGTTTTCTATTTATCATTATAAATTTCTTCCGTTAGCCAGTTGTTCATATGTTGTGAATTGTCATTTATAACATGCATATAACTGGTTTCCCCTGCCCAACACGGGGAGGTGGAAGTAGGATTTCGGGCAGGATAAGTAAAAAAAGATAAAAGCAGTTTTCTGTTCACATCCACTAAAACCATAGATTAAAAAGCACAATATTTAAAAAAATAAAAATAATACTGAATACAATAAATTATAGATCAGTTCTTGCCGAGTATTTATATGCTACAAATACCAATGTACTTCTTATTGTATTCCATCTAGTCTATCGATGATCAGAGAAATGACCTCTCGGCTCGTTTCGGTGTGCAATATGTCCATCGTGTAACAACGAAGTTTCCTAACAATATGAACCAAGATTAACTTAAACATAAGTCAACACCGCTTATATCCAGATTTTACCAATATACATTCTAGGTAAAGTACATGTACATGTATTTACTTACCCCTGTTAAAATACAAGTGCAGCAAATATAGAATATCGCTTGTGTAAAAAAAAATTAGATATGCGCTAATAAAAGAATTTAATCGGCGCAAATGAAAGATCGAACATTTTTTAAATCGATGCAAATGTCATTCGCCCATGTCAATAAATTCCAAAATGTTAAAACAGGATGACCTACATTTAAAAATTCATGGGTCATCTTTTTGTGTCAGCATACAATTTTTTTTTAACAAAAGGCCTCGAAGACATATCCTCTTGTCTTTCTTTGGATAAAGTCCTACATATGAAGTTCATAATTCTCATAATAAGAATAAAAATGAATAATCTTTCAGCATTAACATTTTTTATGCTTGCAGAAAATATCTTTTTAATTGTCTTATATTCATTTAAGCACTGTTTGCACTAAGAGGAATTAGTGAAAAAAACGCCTGTATATTTATTTGATATATGTTTTGCAGTACAATTATAGATTTCTCTTCCTTATAATATTGTCTTGTCTTCTTTTGTCTTGTCTTATAGCTGAAAATTAGCAGCGACTAAAGATTTATTTTCAGAAACTGAGAAAATTAATTAAACTTTGAAAGGTTCATTAGTTTTTATCACATAGAATACAATTAATCACAATAGATAAAACTGTATTTAATATTGCGATACACGTGTCATAGGAAGTTATGGTAAGAGCTAATTACGTCTACCTTATCGTGCTAACTCAATCAATTACAAGAGATATGTTTCACAACAATGGCGTTTCAACTATTCGTCCGTATAAAATGAAGCAATAGTTTTAGTTTGAAAAATCTATACAAGATATTTTAGTAATATGCAATATGGTAGTTTGCATGCATATTCCCCTATTGCATGTTCAAATATTTCGCTTGCAGACAATTTAAGAGTTATTTTAATAATAATAAGATTTTGTATGATTGGCAATAGGACAACTCTCCACAGGAGACAAAACGACACAGTAATTAACAACGAAAGGTCACCCCACGGCCTTCAACAATGAATAAAACCCATACGACATTCAACAATGAACAAAACTAATATCATAAATTAAAATGTCTTAAGTTTAGCTCACAACAAAACGACAGCTAGTTTATATTCCTTGTAACAAGTACAAGATACATTTCCATCCGGCGATTTGCATTTGCGCATATCAGCATTTCTGTTCTTTCGATTTGAGACCCAAATATCTCGAAAAGGATCCCAATAACCTTTCAATATTTTAAACTGTTTTTGGTTCCTTAACTAATGATACTTCGACTTATAGTATCAATTTTAATGTCTTACATAAAACGCAAATCAAAAGGAAAACGAGTTCAAACCGGCTTTCACATAAGATGACCGTCATGTGGCAATGTTACAATGACACCGTTTAAATCATTCACGATCACTTGAGGAAATATTTGATGACTAAAAATAATGAGCAAAATAACCACAATGAACACAAAAAGACTTGCTAAATCATTCAGAAGCATCAAACAATGGTCATGTAAACAAAAGAAACGCGTTAAGCTTGAATTCATAGACATATTTGAATTACTTCAGCATTTTAAACAACAAATTTGAAGAAATGTGCAACAAAATTCAACAGATGAATAACATCGACGAGATTTAAAAAGATAATTAAAAAATCCAACTTCACATGACAAAATTGACCTTCAAATAATGTGGGTTCACTTTGGTAATATTGCGCAAGACCCTTTCGTATACAGCACGTAGATAGTTTTTATCACGTGACATCACGTAAAACAGATTAGGGTTTTGTGACCGTGACTGTTATCGACATTATCATACATACATATGTATGAAGGCATCAAAACATATAACTAATAATGTTTTAGGTATAGAAAGCAAAGGAGAGAGGCACGCATTGATGCAACAGAGAAGAAAACCCACAAAACAAAAAAAAAACAACCAACAAACAGATTTTATTGATTGTACTGTACACACACATGAAGTTGTCGGTGTTGTGTTTTTTTTTTTTTTTTAACTAAACACAATTTTAAACTCTTTGTCTTCCTTGTGCTTTTATTTTTTATTTATTATTGGAAATTGTTATCTTATATAATTGTCAAGTACCTATTCTGTACTTTAAAAGTGTACTCCGAGATTTTTATATATATTGGACATGATTTTAACTTGATTTGACTTACAGTTGAAAATCGGTTTATTTCAAATACAATTTTCCACCTTACGTAAGACTGAAACTAACACTGAACAGCATGAACCACAATAAAACCGGTTTAGAACTCAGGCTTTCAATAAAATGCTAAAGTAGTATTCCATAATAAGTTAAATACAGTGGCGGATCCCAGGGTGTGTGTGTTCCGGGGGTTGGAACCCCCCCTTTTTGTTGGACGATCAATGAATTTGAATGGGGACATATAGTTGGAACCCCCCTTTGTCCTGGGTTGGGAACCCCCCTTTTTAAAATTGCTGGATCCGCCCCTGTTGTCAGAAAACATTTATTTCACCATGACTTGTTTTCTATTAGACAAAACAATACAATATCCATATATACTATATAGACCTCAAGATCTGTAACACAAATGTAAAGAAATGTAAAGAAATTCCACGATGTCTCCATAAATCTTTTAGAGTGTTGACATCAATTTTATTAATTACTTAGATTCTTTGGTTAACAAAGCTTCCTTCTTTTACAGAGAAAATATTCTTTTATATCTTAATAATCGTTTTATACCTTCAAATATAATTTGTCTTAGTTGGATATTGCCGTCGTAATGTCATGTGTAAAGGTCTTTAAAAGACATTACGTGCTGTGGTACTCCTATTTTCATGGCAATTGTTTTAACATTTCATTTAAGCTTTAATTTTCTAAAATTCTTTCCTTAAGATTGAAGCGTGATTGTTTTCAGAGAAGAATTCTCATCAATTATGTGCATGGCTTACAGGTAATAACAATATATTGAATTTCATAACCATATAATGTTGATGAATGTGAGAGAAATATAATACAATGTATTGTATATCTCTGGTAATGTATCTAACCGTGCTGATCATTTTGGTATAAAAACACTTCGAAAATAGTTCTTTTTTTCATTTATTAAATACGCGTAGTTAACTGATTAAATTCAAAAGACATTTAACAACAGAACATTCAGTAAAATGCATAGTAACATAGCTAAGAGGAAGAAAGAGCTTCAAAGGAAGCCGCCTTTGATAATGTTTTCTTGGGATAACAATCTACTCTATCAACCTCTAGGCTTTGTGATATTTATATATTTCCATAATAGTGATGATGATGGTGATAATAATAATAATGACAATTTTCAAATTCAGGGTTTATATCACGACATGGTTATAATAATAGCCATTTATGTGAATAATGCTATATGATTGAAACCTAATTAACCCAAGGGAAATATCATGCCAACTTATTCTCATAAACAATTGATTCAGCGACTGGCATTATTTACAGTATGGTTGACAGACCTCTGTAATGTTGTTTTTATTTTCAAATATGTAAATATAAGTAATTGAAGTTTGAAGGTGATATCGAAGAAACAATCATTCGATAGATGCACATCAAAAATGGGAGGAAAAGATAATATAATAAAGGGGGGAAAGATAATATAATAAAGGGGGGGAAAAGATAATATAATAAGGGGGGAATATAATATAATAAAGGGGGAAAAGATAATATAATAAAGGCTCAAATCTATTTGTGCTGTGGTATAAGCAATGCATTTATTTACAACACTGATTTTCAAATTTGTTATTAAATTGTCTTGTTTAGCATCTGTTCTTCGTTAAAAGTAGAATGTTCTCGAACTTGTGAAGCATACCCACATTCTCTTTGTGCGTGTCCAAAGTTAGGAGACTGCAAATCTGTAGAAGTCGTTGGTTTATAATTGTAAATGTCTGACATGTTTGCTTTTCTTTTATTGTTAAAATATAAATTAGGCCGTTGGTTTCTTTTTGGACTGTTTCTAATTTTGTAATGCAGAAACATTTTTAACTTGCTGTACGGTATGATTATAATTGCTCATTGCCAAAGGCCTACAGTGTCGTATAGTTGTTTGTACCCTCGTTATGTGGTAACACTCAATCAAACTACACATCACTTTCCCTATATAGAGGGATCAATAAGGGAAACTGATGTAGAATAATATCTTTGACTTTCATGGCACCGACGACCTCAAAGTCACGAAAATAGTAAAACCTTAGAAACTCGGAAAACACATGCGGAATTTACACTTTAATTTTCTGTGTAGTATAATGTGGACTGTTGCTTGTCTTATTTTAGTATCTATTTAGCCATAATATTGTCTTGTGTTAATACAGCTTATGGTTTTGTTTGCTTTTTGGTATCTTCTCGTTCTTTTCACCACATATTCCTTTGACTATTTCTGAACACTGAACAAGATAGCGATTGGTGTACTGTGTGGGATGTTGCTGTTTATCATTCACACATAACTAATCCAATGCCGTAAAGTAATTGAGTACAACGACATAATTTCAAAAATATATACTCCCATTTTGTTTTAATTCTAAACTGTTATTATAAAGTTGATTGCTTTCCTTGTATTTTTTTTTTATTGTACATTGTTTTATATACCTTTACGGTAGTTAATTTAAGGTAGCACTACAGTCTTACAATGATTTTTTGAAGATAATTTTTTTATCACATAATTTTGAAGTAAGTATTATTCTGCACAGTTTGTAAAAATCCCAAAATCATTATCATATTACAACAGGGAGTAAATTGATAATGAACTTATGTAAATAAAAGCACAAACAAATGGAAGTTTTTAACGACCTTGACTGGCTATACAGCCCTTGCACGGTCGGCCCTGGCTTGCGCCTTTTTGGACATTAAATAATTTAAATTTTACCATGTGGTAATTGACATAATTTAGAATGATAAATAAGTTTAATAAATAATTTAAAAAAGCAAAAATTTGAATAAACAAATGAATAAATTAATGACTAAGTAATTAAATTAAAGAAAAATAAATAAAAGAATATAAAAATAATTTTGTTTAAAAATAAAAAAAAAAATTAAATAAAATAAAATAAATAAATAATTAATAAACACGGTGCCACCAGAAGTAGGAACAGGAGGAAAGCGAGGCCAAGCAAACAGCAGTGAACGGCAGCAACGTTGTCCTGGTACACCAGCAGCCAAGTAAAGAGCGGATAATTTTGATATGCCAAATTGTGTATGGGAATTTA
Source organism: Mytilus galloprovincialis (assembly GCF_965363235.1). Classification (NCBI taxonomy): domain Eukaryota; kingdom Metazoa; phylum Mollusca; class Bivalvia; order Mytilida; family Mytilidae; genus Mytilus; species Mytilus galloprovincialis. Next base: position 26,392,893 of record NC_134844.1, read on the forward strand.
TAAGCCAAATATTTTGTATAAACCGAAATAAGCCTAAATTTGTGTATGTGAGTTTTGCAAAAATAATTAGTGAGATGTTTTGTATGTCAAAAAAAAAAAAAGTGAGTAAAAATTAAATAAGATAAAATAAATAAAAAACCAAAGGGTGTATGTAAATTTTGACTGCTTTGTGCTAGCCTACCGTAGTTGCAGGACTTTATAGTGCTAGTACACTGGAACAACTATCCGCAATAAAAGCACATGGTAATTAATCTAAATATATAGGCATTTGGGAGGGGCTAATATGTCAATCATCTGTTGATATCAGTGTCCAGCTGTCCATGACCATGACCACAAGATAAATATTGTAGCCTTATCTCATTGTTTTGCAACAAAAATTATTTATATAACATGGAAGTGAACAGAGAAAAAGAAAAAATCTAAGGAGAAAAAATATATCAAAAATGAAAAACAAATACTATGGAAAAGAGTGGGAAAGTATTTTTGAAAGCCTCTGCATGACTGCCTGTATAAATTTCTTCTCTTTGATCTTCTTCATTTAAATACAGATTTATGCATTTTAATTAATTTTCAGTTGATGTGTAATTTTTCAGTTCCATTAAATTAAAAAATCATGTGGAAAAGTATATTTTCAAGAAGAGGGTGGTCTTCATCTTTTTATGAGCATGTTTTTTTATCCATACGTTTGATGTTCTAGCTAATTTCAGACATAGTTTATTTTTTTTTTAAATTCAAATAAAAATTATTCTTTATATAAAGAGAATAATGATGTTAAACATTGAATTATAATTATATGCAGCTGGTCAATCATGTTATTCTCTTATCTTAGACTGTCTGGAAAGAGGCGGAGCTTTGTCTATATTTAATTACTACATCACAGATGGTGGTCAAATCTGTGACGTCAAATTCCCGCCAAATGCCAAGTTAGTGTTGGACAGTTCAAATATAATGCAAAATTTACAGTATTAGAGCATCAAAGACACAAAGTGTGTGGTTCTACTGATATGGTAATGGTATCAGAACACTCTTGGGGTGTTCCCAGTGGAATATTTGTATTTATATTGACTTTATAGGGGTTCTAAGGGGGAATTCAGTTTTTAGGTCATTTCTCAGAAGAATTTTTCATGAGAATTGTAAGGAAAAAATTAAAATAGAAACTTAATGGGTACCCCCTTTGGCTTGACTTTGATATATATGATTAAAGGGTGTATTTTCTACAATACTGTGTCCCAGATTGGATAATTTGTTTCTAAATGAATTTATAGGTCTCCAAAGATGAAAGGTGAAATGAGGTTTGGCACCCAGCAGTTAAATCAATATATCTTCTTAC